>NC_056732.1:1491828889-1491952712 GCF_019279795.1 Protopterus annectens
ACACACACACACACACACACACACACACACACACACACACACACACACACACAGGTGCAGTGCCTCAAAGGCATTACACAGACCTCACATTAGCCGTCTGAGGGAATTCACAACACACAGTCAGACAATAACATACACACTCTGGACGGACTCTCAGCATCATGTACTGCAGCCCTTTCCAATTACCATTACTACTAATATACCCCTCTGGGATACGTGAGTGGTGTTAGTAGGTGATGGCTTTTCAGCTAGCACACACTGCACCCATGTAAATTTTTGTTGTTCACCTGTATAGCACTGTGGCAACTCCTACAGAACATACCCTCTCAACTGTACAAGGTTTTGCTGAATGTCTACATGTGTGGCTCATATGTTTGGTCTGTTTCTCATAACTCCTGTGTTTGTCTGATACATTACTGGGTTGGTGCCACTAAGTAATGTCCTAATTGGAGGTGCAGACTGCATAATCTGCAGCACATCTATTTTAAAACAAAGCCGGTTACTCAAACAACTTCCCAAGCTTACAGTGGATATAGTTAGTGTACATAAACCTGTTAACATGCCAGGTTTTCATGCTATATCACATGAGACCTTAGAAATCAGGTTATCACACTGCCATCATTTCATATGACATATAACCTGTGCAATCCAACTGAAGAACATACACATCACTTACAGGTATCATCTGGTAACTGAAATAGGTACAATAGGCTGGTTGCATGAGTGTGCACACCCTTAAAGTAATACTCAATTACAGCAACTTGATTTAATCACAGCACGCAGTCCTCTTGGGAAGGTGTCTATCAGCATGGCACATCTTGACTTGCCAATGTTTTCTGCACTCTTCTTTACAAAACATCTCCAACTATGTCTGATTGCAAAGACATCCCCTGTGCACGGCCCTCTTCAGGTCACCCTGCATATATCCTATTGGATGTAGCTGTGGGCTTTGACTCGGCCAGGGCAGTTGCATATGTTCTGGTGAAGCCATCCTTTTGTTTATATGGATCTATGGTTTGAGCCATTGTTGTGTGGAAAGGTGGAATTCCTCACCATCCACAGCTGTATGGCAGACACCAGAACATTTTGGAGCCACAAGGGACCAGTGTTTGGAACTTTTCATAATCCCCTCTAACTTGGCTACAGCCCCAGTTCCAGATTGTGAACAGGAACCCCAAAGCAGGACACAGCCATCACCATGCTTGACCATGGGATGATGTTGTTGTGGTGATATGCAGTGGTGATATTGCGCCAAACACACCTGTCAGAATTTTGGCCAAAGAGTACAACCATGGACCCATATTACCATAACACATTTTCACACTTGCCTTTTGGAGACCTGATGTATTGTTTTCAGACTTTCACCAGGCCTGGATATTGTTTGGTGTGAGGAACATCTGCCATCTTCCAACCCTACCTTATAGGCAGGACATATGGAGACCAGGGAAGGTTGTTGTGACATGTAGTACACATCCAGTACTTGCTGGAAATTCCTGCTACTCCTTCACCGTTGCTGTAGGGCTCCTGGCAGCCTCCTTGGCCAGTTTTTGTCTTGTTTTCTCATAGACTTTGGTGGGATGTCCACTCCTTCACAATGTCACTGTAGCCCCTTATTTTCACCACCTTTTGATGACTGTCTGCACTGTGTTCCATTGTATGTGCAATGCTGTGGAAGTGTTTTAATACCCTTCTCCAGGCTGATGCATCTCAAACGTGGTCCCTTAGCACCTTCGTCAGCTTTATGTGAACCATGGCTGTTGCTGTAGGAGGCAACTGAGTCATTTGTTAGGATAATCCTGGTAGGACAGCTAACCATTACTTGCTGTTAATCAAAGAGAGAGATGACCCAATAAGATGTACTGCTGTAGTTATATCAAAAGCTGCCTCAACACAGTACTAGCTTCAGCCTGTGCACACATATGCATCTAGGGTGTTGTACTGTTGTTATGTGTCATTATCATTTCCCTAACAGATTTGTTTGCTTTACAACTGAATTGTACAGGTTATAGGTCACATGAAAGGTTGGCAGTATTTTGAACTTGTCTATTGTGCTCTCATTTTTGTATATCACACATACCTGGCAATCTAACAGATGTGTACACTATTTATATCCACTGTATACCACTAATTACTACAATATGACCCTAGTTTTGTGCCTTTGTCCCCCTATTTTGTCGGTCTTTGTCCAGATGTCATGTTACAGATATGTGACATCTCCTGCAAATAGGCCCCTGTCATGACCACCGTGATGCAATGCAGTAAACACCACCACAGGTGAACATGCAGATATTGCCATGGTGAGTGTAACATTTGTGTGCATGGTCACATGCATTAACGTGGCATGCCTGAGGTACTGGTGAGCCACAACATGGAAACCCCATAGTTAGTGGGTTCCGGCTGCTGTCCAGAGGGACCTGTGTAGTTGTGAGGGAGAGGTATTTACAGCAGATTCACATTAGGCATTGGTACAAGATGAATGCTACGTTTCTGCACAGGTACAGGACACACTGTGATATTACACAATTTGCTGTCCTTCACCATAGATGTGCACTTGTGTGCATTACTACACCCCACCCACTAATCCATTTTGGCCTGACATATACATCTGGAAATGCTGTAGAAGACAGTTTAAATGCTACCTCATTACATTGATATGCACTTTGGCCTTACCTTGATGATCCTCACTTCATTGCCTGGGTGTCACCCACCAACTCAGCTGTTGTTTCCTGTGTTTGAGTTTGGGTGGGAGCTACCCCAAGATTGGCAAGGAGCTTCCCTGTTGCCATAAGTGGGGCCTGTGTATATGGCCCCACACTGGTAGCAGTACAGTCCCTCACTACAGCAGCAGCCTTTTGCCAGGCACGATGTGTCAAGTCAGTTGCTCTATGCCTGACCTCATCATATGTGCGTCCTTGGTGGCCCAACACGTTCACTCTGTGGATGATCTCATCTGACAGTGCAATCTTCTCCTGCAGATTTTGCTGGCTACGTCCAGAAAGGATGGCAAAGTTTAAGATTACAGCTTCTGTGATGGCTGCTCATCGGTGTAAGGCGGTTGCCGCTGCATGGGACCTGGAAGACATACACAGGGAAACACATCACAGGACCTCAGATATTGCCCAGAGTTCTTTTCAGAGCCAGCGCATGCATATGGGGTATCATTAGCCACCACTTACACATCATACCCCTGTACCTGGCTGCACTGTATGAACATGCATTGTACTCCTGGTCTTGATGTGTCATGTTCCCCCCAATGAGGGCCAGTACATTGCATAAACCAACATTTATCATTCACGTTTGTGTAGAGGGATGAAAGTGGCCGTGTTTCTTGCAGATGGGATGCCAATGGTGATCAAGCTTTGCTTGCATACAGTGTGTAAAGGAGCTGGAATCATATGCCTGGGTTTATGGAGGATGCAGACAGGAATGTTATCAGGCCCCAAGGGGACTTGCTTTTGTTAACTTTGACTAGGCAGTTTGCACCTGATCCATGATGATGAGGGGAGGGGTATGTGTGCTTTGCATATCCACTTATACTGATGGTGATCAAGAGCAGTGATGTTTGCCCTAAACCTGTCTGCAGCAGGTTGGCTGTAGCTATAGTGTGTGTGTATGTGCTGTGATTGACCACCATTACAGGGTGGGTTGGTGCCTCTGAGACTGCAGACATATGTGAAGAAGGCCTTGTGATTGCCCTTAGTGGATGCGTCCAATTTATACTCATAGTTAGCCTTACAGTAATCCACCTGTGACCTAATATGCTCATTCAGACAAAGGCTGACATACCACCCATTTGATGCCTACTCTTACTTTGCCCTGTACAACGAATATAGCATCACATTATGTGCTTTGTGCATTGCTGCTGTCCAGCAAAGGGGTTTTCTCTTCTTTGGTGGAGACAAGTTTTACAAGTAAGGTATTGCTGAGGCCATATAGCTTTGTGGGTCGTCATATATCTGTTTGTAGTAGGCATGGACACAGGGTCAGAGCACAGTTGGCCACCTCTACCATTTCAATGTGATACTCATGCTTATTATACTACCCATGTCTGTGTCAGAGCAATGACACAACCAGTAGCTGTAGAGGTGTAACTCTGTTGGATGCACAGAAACTAAAGTTACACACGTGTACAATTTGTACAGCTTATTCACCTGACGTTTTGCATCCCATGTCAGTTATTATGAGGCAGCCTGATACACCTGCCCATACATACATTTGCACAGGTAATACCTGTTATACATTTCTGTTCTATGTCAGCATGGCACACTGTAATGACAGTCTTGCTGCTCAGTCAGTCATGTCAACCTGTTAGAGCAGGACATCTGTAGGACAATGCACATACATGGTGGGCTATGGGCCACAATTAGTGACACTTTCTTCATATTGCTGTAACACACATATGTCATTTGATAGTGCAGTGGCCTTTGCATTCACAGACATACCCTGAAGAATGTCTGATGCTCATATGGCAGGCAGAGAGGTGAAACGCTAGGTGTGTGGTAGTGAGGGTAGGAACTGTTAATGTTGTGAGCATGACTGGTATGGGGACAGAGCTAGCTGATATGCTGGACAGAGGAAAGGTGGATATATTGTGTGTGCCAGAGACCAGATGGAAGGGGTGTACAGCTGTGTGTATCGGAGTTGAGTACAAATAGTTCTATCATTGTGTGTATGTGACTGGAAATGGTGTAGGGTTAACCTGAAGGAACATTATGCCAAGAGTATTTGTGGAGGTGATAAGAGTGTCGGGAAGAGTGATGTTCAGGAGGCTGGGAATTGATGGTGTAATGCTGACAGTTGTTAGTGCATATGCTCCTCTAATTGTGTGTGATGGATGAGACAGACGTACTTTGGTGTGGTTGGATGAAGTGGTGCTGCTGTACCTAAGGGTGAGTGAGTAGTGATTAGAGAAGATTTCAGTGGGCATATTGGTGAAGGGGACAGTGGGAATGCAGAGGTGCTGTGTAGCTATGGTGTTAAGCAAAGTAATGCAGAAGGTGAGATGGTGGTGGAGTTTGCAACAGAGGTTGGACATGGGTGTGTTGAATACATAGTTTTAGAAGACCGAGGAGCATAGGGTGACATACAAGTGTGAAGGAAGATGCACACAGGTGGATTATCTCCTATGCAGGAGGGCTGTTTGAAGGGGATTGGTAACTGTAAAGTGGTGACAAGGGAGATTGTAGTTAGGCAGCATGGAAGATTGGTCTGTGGGATGACATTAGTGATCAAGAAGAGGTGGAGGAGTGTGATGGCAGCACCATGGATCAAATGGTGGATACTAAGAAAGGGTGATTGTGAGGTTGAGTTCTGGAAAGAGTTAAGAATTCAGTGGGTGGCAATGAAGAGTTAGCAAATATCTGGGTAACTACATCTGAGCTAGTATGAGAGATGAGTAGAATGGGGCTTGTTGTGATATCTGCACAGAAGAAGGAAGACAAGAAGACCTGGTGGTGGCATGAGGAAGTACAGGGGAGTATACAGAGAAAGAGGTTGGCCAAGGAGAGGTGGGATTGTCAGACAGATGAAGAAAGTAGACAGGTGTATAGGGAGATGGGGTGCATGACAAAGAGAGTGGTGGCAAAGGCTGAGGGTGGGGCATCTGAAGTGTTGTATTTAAGGTCGGACACCAAGGATTGGTCCATTGGACTTGTACCAATTGGTTTGACAGAGGCATGCAGCTAGGAAGGATGTGCAGTAGATAAGGCTGGGAAAGGATAATGGTGGAAGTGAACTCACTAGCGAGGAGAGTGTGTTGAGTAGAAGGAAACAGTGGGGCTGTTGAATGAAGAGAATGAGAGAGTGAAAAGGTTGGATGTTGTGGGTATGGTGAATCAGGATGTGCAACAGATTATCAAGGGGAAGTAAGAATAGCTATGAAGAAGTTTAGGAATGGAAAGGCTATTGGTCCAGATGACATACCTGAGGAAGCATGGATGTGTTTAGGACAAATGGCAGTGGTCTTTTTAACCAGATTGTTTACTGTAATCTAGAAAAGTGAGAGGATGTGTGAGAAGTGGATAAAATGTGTTTGGGTACTAATTATGAGAATAAGGGTGGTTACAGAGCTGTAGTAACTATAGAAGGATAACATTGATCAGTCACAGCATGAGGTAATGGTAAAAGGTAGAGGAAGCTAGGCTAAGAAGGGAGGTGAGGATTACTGACCAGCAGCATGGTTTCATGTCAGGAAAGAGCAGTACAGATTCGATGTTTGCTATGACTGTTGATGGGGGCATGCATAGAAGGTCAGACATAGCTGCATTGTGTCTTTGTGAACTTAGAGAGAGCATATAACAGGATGCATAGAGAGGAGTTGTGGTATTGTATGAGGTTGTCAGGAGTGGCAGAGGAATCCGTAAGAATGCTACAGGATTTGTGCAAGGCTAGTGTGACAGCAGTGAGTTCTGCATTGGGCGTGACAGTGTGTTTAAGGTGGAGGTGGGAGCACATCAGGGATCGGCTATGAGCCCTTTCTTATTTGCAGTGGCGATGGGCAGGATGACAGACATGATCAGACAGGAGTCCCCCTAGACTGTACTGTTTGCATAGGATATTGTGGTCTGTAGTGATAGTAGGGAACAGGTTGAGGAGACCCTGGAGAGGTGGAGGAATGATATATAGAGGAGAGGAATTGTGGTCAGCAGGACTAAGACGAAATATATGTGTGTGAATGGGAGGGAAGATGGAGGAATGGTGAGGATGCAGGGAGTACAGTTTTCAAAGGTGGATAGGTGTAAATACCTGGGAACAACAGTTCAGAGTAATGGCGAATGTGGGGGAGAGGTGATGATGTGAGTACAGGCAGGATGGGGGTGGTGGGGAAGAGAGTCATCTGTGATTTGTTACAGACAAGTACCATTAAGAGTGATAGGGAAGGCCTACAAGAGGATAGTGAGACCAGCTATGTTATATGGGTTGGAGACATTGGCATTGAAAAAAGAGGCACAAGTCAGAGCTGGACATATCAGAGTTACTGATGGTATGATTTGCACTGGGTGTGGCCTAGCAGTGTCACAGTCAGTATTGTGCAACACACACTCCAGTAGTGGTCATATGTAAGCCATCCTTTCCTGGGGTGACTCAGGGTCCTGAGCTGTGTTCTATGTCTCTGCAAACAGACACAGTTTCTTGGCCATAGGTTCTGCTCAGCAATGTATCAGTACAGCATGTGTTGTTGAGACATAATATTGTTTGATCTTCCTATTTTCCACATTTACAGCAACCCTACTACATTCAATTGCAGGCTTAATTATTTGACATAGCTGTGTTTTATTGTTTTCAGTTCAGTTGGTATACTCCATCAGTCTCAGCGTGTGTATCTGTCTGTCTGTTTGTTTGCTCGTTTGTTTCTGTGTGTGTGTGTGTGTGTGTGTGTGTGTGTGTGTGTGTGTGTGTGTGTGTGTGTGTGTGTGTGTGTCTGTCTGAGACAGATGTAGGATGTACATCTGTTTTGTATAGGCAGTAGCTTACCTTTAGTAGGTAATGCTCATGAGCAGCTGATGTCCTGTGCACCAGTTGCAGCCCCCCACTTGCTAACTGCATGTGGAACAGCTGTGGTATCATTCCCATACCCAATAGCATAAAACATACTCGTATAACTGAGTACTTCATTTGGGCATTGCCCCTTTTCCTTACCTGGGAGGAGTACTTCATGGAGGTGTGTGACGAACAGCATCTCAGAGTGTAGTTGGGAATACCTCTTACAACAAACACTGTGGAGACAGCCCAACAAACTGGGGGAGAATGTTCCAGTCATAGGGACAGAATGAAAGTATTGCTGTTGTACAGTTGAACTAATGCTAGTTTGACAGGGTTTGTGTGGATATGGCTGCTCTGCATGAATTTAAGTCTGATAGTGTTATGTGGTTGACATAACTTCCAACTGTAGGACTATCCGCAGACTGGCCAGAGTGTGGACTCATATTTCGTGTGTTACTCACACATTGTCTGGCCTTGGAAATTCAGTAGCATACTCTGAGGATTGCAGTCAGTAAATGATAACATCCATGTGTGCTTCTGACTTCATATCCCTCAGAACAGATATGTTACAACAACCCTGTTACACCAGCAACTTTCTCAGTTTATGACAGCAATATGTCAATAATGCCCCTGTGTTTGGACCTCTGCCTACAAATATGTCAGGCTTTGTCCAGATGTCATGCTGTAAGAGGTATATAGATATAGTATATCATTATATACTGACTTCATTCCAGATATCATCCCAGTGATCTGTCAGACTGCCAGATATGTTACGTGTAGAAGGCCTTATATATGAGGACAAAGCCTGAACATTCTGTGGGACTCTGTACAGTTGAGAGGACTGTGTATTTCTGGCAATTGTTGACAGACTGTCAGGATTGTATAGCAATGTATTGTGAATGTGTTTTTGGCCTGTGTAGGGAGGGGGTAGATGTAAGTGTTGAGGGTCCTTTTCTATCTGACTTTGCATGCTGCTCCAGCTTCTGGTGCTCTATCAGCCGTATATGTTTGTAGGGCAGACTGAGACATGTCCCATACCACAGTCAGCCATCAAACTACACTGTGAATTGGGCCAGTATATATAGGGGGTAATGTGTGAGTGGCAAACATGCTGATGATTTTGTTCACACAGTCCATATACTCTACTGTTCCTGTGGCTTACCAGTATGTCACTTTGAATGTGGTGAGATTGGTTCTAGGTATACACTTTCATGCTGGTGTCTGTTGGTCAGTGCTGTTACATCCTTGTAGTGCCCGATATATTTGCAATTGCACGTGTATTCCCCCATAGCAAAATTGGGTTTGTGTTGTGTCAGTATGCCTGTAGTTTAGACAGTACTTGGTGACATGCCTAGCAGCTCAGTGTAGTTTCCCTACTGTGATGTTATGCCCTGATATTTATTAGATGTACTGTTGCCTGGCCCCCATACATGTTGTGTATGTCTGACACATCAGTGGGATGATGTGAAGATTTATAACAGTGAGCAGTGGGGTTTTGGACTTGGGCTATTCCAGTCAATATTTGGTACAACAAACAGGAGGGTGTTACTGCATCAACTGTGGCACCTTATCTACTCCAGTATTTCATAGGTTCATAGGTTCATACTAGGCTATCTGCCCTAGGGCATTTATAAGCCTAGCCAGAGTGTGTTTGGCTTTCGCCACCCATTTTAAATTAATTTTGCTATGCCCTTTTTCGAGGTTAGTATACTGTGCCTCTGTCTAACAGTGACACAAAAGTGATACCCGGGGTAAACCTATGATCTCCCATCCACTCATCAAGATTCCTCTTGAAGAGAGTCAATGAGGGACTCTGCCTAACCTGGACTGGGATTTTATTCCAGAGTGAAGGGAGCCTCTGGGTTATGAATCTGTCCCTCCAACATGTCCTATTTATTTCAGTGCTGAGGTTCATGTCTCTCGAGCGCATTGCTCGATGGGATTTGGATTTTCTGAGGTGCAGCATGTCCATTAATTCCGGGTTGGACATGGCTTTATACGTCAGGCACAGATCGCCTCTGACCAGGTGGTATGCCACTGAGTAGAGCTGGAGTTTCTTTAACCGGGCAGCATATGGCATCTGTTTGAGCCCTTTGATCCTCTTGGTGAGGTACTTTTGGGGTCTTTCCAGTTGCTGCAGGTGTCTGGTAAGGTACATCCCAAAAGGGGCATTGTACTCAATTATGGGCCTGATGAGGGATGAGTAAAGAGGCATGATGACCTCCCCTGATCTAGATGTGAATCCCTTCATGATTTCAAACAGAACTCTCACAATACAATTGGACCCCTCTAAAGCACCTCTCTCTCAACAAAGCCATAGAATATTTCAACTCAGCATTCCTTACAATCCTAAACCACCATGCCCCAAGTCGTACCTTTAGAATAAAGACCAGAACAGCACCCTGGCTTACCTCTAATACTAAACAAAAGATCAGGCTTAAAAATAAATCTTGGAAGAAATGGCACTCCTCTAGAAACCCAACAGACTATCAAACCTTTAGAGAGCTGAGAAACAAAACCAAAAATGCTATTATTTCAGACAAAAAGAACTACTATGTAGAACTTCAGCAATCCACAAAAAGAACCAAAAGGTTCTGGTCTACTATCAATCATCTACTTACCCCAGGTAAAATAGTAACACCTAACCCACAGAATCTAGACCCTGATAATCCCTCTTTAATAGCCAATAACTTCAATAGCTTCTTTACTACTTCCATACAAACACTAGCAAGCCATTTATCCCCTGATGCTTCCCAACTGATCTTAAGTAACACCAACAACATCATTCCTTCCTTCAACTTCAACCCATACCCACCTCCTACATACAATCTCTCTTACAAAAACTTAAACCCACTACCCCTCAGCAGATAAGCTTCCTGCTGAATTCCTTCAGGTAGCAGCAAAAGCTATAGCCTACCCTGTTTCGATCCTAATAAACAGATCCATAAAAGAAAGTGATTTTCCAGCAATCTGGAAGATATCACACATCATACCCTTACATAAAGGAGGCAAATCCACTGACCTCTCTAACTACCGCCCAATAGCACTATTATCTCCACTAGCTAAAATCATGGAAAAATGTATACACAAACAACTACTTAACCATCTCCTTCAAAATAACCTACTAGCAAACACTCAACATGGATTTAGACCCTCACATAGTACGACCACTGCACTACTTTCCTTTACTAACACAATAAACTGTAACCGTAATAATAACAAACTAACTGCTTCTCTTTTCCTAGACCTGTCAAAAGCCTTCGACATGGTCAACCATAAACTTCTCCTACACATACTAAACTCACTTGCCTTGGATTTTTCCTCCTTAACGTGGTTCTCATCCTACCTTGAAAACCGACAACAAGCAGTACTCTGGAAAAATTCTCTATCTGCTCTACTACCTATCTCCTTAGGAGTACCTCAAGGATCAATATTAGGCCCACTCTTATTCTCTATCTTTATTAATGATCTTCAATCATCTATCCATAACACTACCTGCATACAATATGCAGATGATTCTACCATCATCTGTACAGCTCCCACCCAATCTGAACTCCAGTCACTCACACAATCTACCTTTTCAACCGTTGAACAATGGTTCTCAAAAAGATGTCTCCTTCTCAACTCCAAGAAAACAAAACTATTACTATTCTCACCTACCCACAAATCTCCTCAACTAAATTTTACTATTACTGCAGCTGACAATTCTCTTATCTCCCCAGACTCTACTACCAAACTGCTTGGTGTTACTATTGATAATAATCTTAACTATGATTGTCATATCAATAACACTATAAAAGCAGTAAATAAAAAGATAGGTTCACTGTACAGAATAAAGCCCTTCCTTACTCCAGAAGCACGGACCACCTTAGCTCAATCACATCTTATCTCCACCCTACTATGCTTCCTCTATTTACACCAATCTCTAAAGGTAACCTGAAAAACTAACTACATCCTATCATAATATAGCCCGTTTTGCCACAGCATCCCAGTACAGAACTCACCACTGTAATAACTTAAAACAATTACAATGGTTAGAACTACCTAACAAGCTTATCTATCAACAACTCTTAATTACACATAACATTCTTTATCAACCAACAAAAACACCAGCTCTCAGTAACCTCCTTACTCCCTACAAAAACTTGAAACAGTTACGATCTGCCGAAAAGATACAAGTCACCACAACTAGAATTACAAATTCAGCAGGTAACTGTCTATTTTCAAACTCCATAGGGAAAATATGGAATAACCTCCCCACACATTACCTCACTAGACTCCTTTCAACTTTTCAAAAACAACTTCTATTACATCTTAACAACTTCTGGCTCTGCTCCTGTACCAATCCAGACTAAATGACTTCTTCGCTCTTCAGCCATACCTCCCTACGAAAATCACTATCTTTCCCTGCTATTTCAAATGACTAAATTACTGTACTGTTCTAAAAAAAAAAAATATGAATATATAGCTTAGGCTATTTGTTTTTTACCTGTTTTTTTTTTCGCTGTATTTTCTACTACACTAAAATGTATGCATTGTTGCTTAAATGTTTAACCTTGTTTTAATTGTGGAGCTTTTCTCCCCGGGCCTCCACTGAAAATGGAAATTATCCAGCTGGACTAGCCCGGTCAACAAATGTAAAATAAAATAAAAATAAATAAAATATAAAATGTTTTTCTAACCACTTTGGCCATGTGGTTGTCAAATGAGAGATTGCTATCAACTTGGGTCCCCAGGTCCCTAATTACTTCTTCTGTACTTAATGGATTGACACCTATGTGGTAATTTGTGGGCACTTTGTTTTTGCCAAAGGGGATGACTATACACTTTTTGGCATTTAGCTTGAGGCCATGGCTCTGGCACCAGTTGTCTGTTTCTATGAGGCCCTTTTGGAGGATGCTTGTGTCAGCTGGAGAGTCGATTATGGCGCCCAGTTTGCAGTCATCTGCGAACTTGGTCAGCCACAGTCCTTCCGTGTTGACCTGTACCTCCGAGAAATATATACCGAACAAGAGAGGTCCCAGGACTGAGCCTTGTGGGACGCCACTTGTAACTGGTTTGGAGTCTGACATGGCTCCAGCAATTCTAACCATGTGAGTTCTGTCCTTGAGCCAGTTTGCAACCCATCTAGTGACATAGGGGTTTATATTTAAGCTGGTGAGCTTATCTATAATGCCCGAGTGGGGTATTGTATCGAAGGCTTTTGCGAGGTCCAGGTAGGCTGTGTGGACCACCTTCCCCTCGTCAATGGCCTTGGTGACTTGTTTCAAAGAAATCGACCAGGTTTAAGAGGCAAGATCTTCCCTTAACAAAGCCGAACTGGGTAGGATCTAGTGTCTGTCGGTCCCCAATATCTTTATTTATGAGGTCCATGATGATCTTTTCCATAACTTTGCAGACCAAGCTAGTCAGGCTTATGGGGCGATAGTTTCCAGGATCCATTGAGGCACCACCTTTGTGGAGAGGGACCACTGTTGCTGTACGCCACTGTTTGGGTACATATCCTGTAGTAAGGCTGAGATTGAACAGTAGTTTTATGTTTGGGTTTAGCTCTTCTTGGAGTTCATGTAGGACGCAGCCCGGGACACCGTCTGGTCCCATTGATGCTGTGTTTTTTGCTTTGGAGAGGGCGGCTCTTACCTGAGCTTCTGAGATGTCAGGGGGGCAGCACTCTGCTGGGATAGATATTTGCCCTTTTGGTGTGGAGGCGGGGGGGGAGAAGTTTGCGCTAAACCTGTCAGCTAGGGTGTTGGCAATGTCTGTGGGTTGTTCCCATTTTCATGGCTTTACACCCCCCTTGGTCAGGATTGGTCCAGATTTGTTGCACTAAAGGGTTTTGAGCATACCTCTCGACTGGCCAGATTGTTTCAGACTGTCTAGGATTATTACTGATGTGTATGTTCTGTTCCACAGAATCATTATTTTCATTTCTGTGGTAAATCACTGTGATGCTGTGAGGATTTCTGTCTGTAAATGATGGCATACATTTCAGTTTCAGAACTCACATCCTTCTGAATGTGTATGCTGACACGAACCCTGTTACTGTAGTATGTACATTATGTCCCTGTTCTTGAACCAGTGTCCCCCCATTTGACAGCCTTTGTCCAGAATTATTGCACTAAGAGGTGTAGAGGTATGGTGCTGGGTATGACTCCACTACATGTTATGGGCATATATATATATATATATATATATATATATATATATATATATATTTTTTTTTTTTAGATCTGTCTATACTGATATATATATATATATATATATATATATATATATATATATATATATATAGGTTTACTATTAAAATTTCGAACGGCACTCCGTCGACTGTACTATAGTCGGCAACGGAAGTTCGAAAACGTCGAATGTCGAAGTAAAAAAATCAATCTAGGAACGGTTTTAACATGGGTCGAGGTAGGTGTTCAGTATTATTCTGAACTACAAACATCTCCCCTACCTCGACCCATGTTAAAACCCATTCCTAGATTGTTTTTTTGACTTCGACTTTACCATTTTCGAACTTCCATGTTCAACTATAGTACAGTCGCCGGAGTGCCGTTCGAAAATTTAATAGTAAACCTATATATATATATATATATATATATATATATATATATATATATATATATATATATATATATTCCTTTTTGATGTCTATACAGATGCTTGTATAACAATATATATGTATATATTCTGTATGTATTTATTTTATATGTATAGCTCCATATATCCAATGTACATACTTTTTAATAGTTATCTATTACCATACACATCTATATGTGTATATTTATATGTATTAAACATGACTGATTCCTCAGTGTTTGTTCCCTATTATTCTATACCTGTGCTAAATGATATATTTGAAAAAACAACATTCATTATTACAGCTTCGATGGTGCAGTGGTCAATTGCTTTGAGTATGGTGTACAGTGTCCTGTGTTCAAGACTTGGCAGAGCTTATTATTTTATTGCTGGGCAGAACAGTGGCTGATGGAGACAGGGTGATTAAGGCAGTTTTAAGCAATTGTAAGCGGGTTTGCATGGGTTTGCATGATGGTAAGCAATGCCAACACATGGTTAAACAGGAAACTGCTTAACCTGTGTAGGCATTGTTTACCATAGTGCAAACTCGCTTACTGCTGCTTACTGCAGCTTACTCTCACTTCCCCCTGCACTAATTTCTTTAAAAGAAAATAAAAAAGGGGTGATAGGAAAGTGGTGGAAAATGGGGGGGGCACGCAGAGGGAAAAACAATATGAAAGATAGCTAAGGATGTGCAGGACAGGTGTAGTGAATGTCCATAGCTGTCCATTTCTGATACAGCAACAGCTGTGCATTTGTACTGAATTTGGAGGTAAATTTGGACACTAAAACCACTGAGAGAGGGGCGAGGACAACAGTAATGTCTTGTTAAGCCAATTTGACCAGATTATGTGTCTATTGGACACGTGAGAAATGGACAGCTATGTATGGGGTGACATTTTTTGTGGGAACAGATTGCCCTTTTTTTTATAAGGTGAGAGTGGGATGTTGGGGAAGGAAAGTAGGTATATGTGGGGAGGTAGGTTGGGAAGGAAGACAGACAAGACAACACACAGGCGCGGTATATGACACATGTGAGGGGGACACCTTGGATGGGGAGGATGGTTGGGAATTGGACACCCATGAGCCCCCAAATGGATACAGTAGGACTGAGGTCCCCACCTGTGGGCAGTCACCACTGCACCTTCATGGCCCCAAAGGTGGCTGTGCCTCAAGATGTGCCACATGGCCCGCAAGCTGGCGTAGCAGATCTCCGAACTCCTTTCGAAGCTCGCTACACACCATTCCCTGGACCTGACTTCAGGTGATGGTGTCCTGTCTGCGCCCGCTCTCAGGGAGGGAACGGGCCCCATCCCCCAAGTGGTTCCACCCAAAGGTGGTGCAGGACCAGTGGACGAGGCGGTCCTGGGTTGGATCCCAGACATGCTGGGGCCTGGTGTCATGGCCAGTTGAAGTGGGACAGGCGGATCTGCTAGGATCGGCCTTCCCAGACGTGCTGTGGTGTTGCAGTTTTATAACATATGTTGGTTAGTCATGAAAAACACATTCCAGGATTAGTTATAACAGCATGCATGGGTAGTTCCATTAACCCAAAACAACAGATTTGGAACAGTTGCATAGCAAACAGAACACATGCATATATAGGACCACAGTGGGATTATAACAGCATGTAGGTTACATTGATAGCAACAGGCCACCAATGATAGTATTTGAACAGGGAACATTAATAGTCAAACATTTAAATATTTGTAGAACAATAGGACACATGTCTCAACACCAGGTTTGGCGAAAAACATACTCATTGATTTACGTGTTTAAATTATTGGTGCAGATAGGGTGGGGGAGAGATATGAATTAACAACTGTATAGGCTTCAGTTGCTCACAGCTTTAATGATCATTGCTCTAAAAATTACTCTCCATGTAGTACCTCACTTTACATCGACCTATGGCCTTGGGTTGGGCAGTGGTATGTTTGTACACAGTGTATAATTACAGCCTTCTTACAGCTAATTTATAGCTTTTCTTACCTGGCAGACCTGTGGAGGAAGTTTCTGTTAACACTACCTGACTGTTTCTACCCATATTCAAATAGTCAGGGTTACATATGTGCACTCATAATGTGTGTGTGTGTGTGTGTGTGTGTGTGTGTGTGTGTGTGTGTGTGTGTGTGTGTGTGTGTGTGTGTGTGTTACTGACATACTCTGCCTTGATTTCTATTGGTCACCCTGGGTGTTGGCAGCAGTGACAATAGCTGTGACAGTGTGACACTTGAGGGACATTTCTTGGAGAAGACTGCTTGGTGTATGTACTTATCTTGCTGTCATTTGCAGCCTTGGGGTTAGAAAGTGGGTGTTGTACACAGTGTATACCTACAGCCTTCTTACAGCTAAGATATACCTTTTCTTACCTGGCAGACCACTGGAGGAAATTTCTGTTAACACTACCTGACTGTTTCTACACATATTCACATATTCCTGGGTAAAATTATGCATACAGCGTACTACCACTCCCGGCATTCGAATCATGCCTGTTTGTGCAAAAAATACAAGTTTGTGTTTCATCAGAATGAGCTGTTGAGAAACTGCTGTCTCTTGTTTGATTGTTTTCTGCCTAATACTCTCTTGGTTGTACAATCTGACCTTGTAATTTTGACTTTCATGCATGGCAGATAGTTCTTATACTGTGTATTCATACTTCGACATAGCACAGTCTGGAAAACATTGGTTAACACAACATTACTATTCAGGTATCAGATCTTGGTGCTTGGAACATTTCATATAGTTAATCTCCTGTTTTACAACTCCACAATATTTGTCAGATGAGCCTTGATTATTTAATACTTTCAGAGCTATAGTTGCTGTGCAGAAGCTGTACACATTTCGATTCATACCACCACATACCAAAGTAAACACAACCAGTCCGGGATTTTGACTTTTATTGACAGGTACTGACACTTTTATTGATATATATATATATATATATATATATATATATATATATATATATATATATATATATATATATACCCTGTACATCACTATTAATCTGCTAATGTCTATTTTATTCAGTACAAACCATACCCATTTTTAAATACTGACAGGTGTCATACTACTCTGTTCTATTCATTTGCCGTGAATACTGCAAGCTAGATTTGTACTCAACAGCCTTGCAATGCAGCCTTAGCAGCCTACTGGTGTGGGCGTTCAAATTCATGGTCCTATCATCTGCAGCTGTACAGGAGATAGAGAAACATTTATGCATACCTATCCATCACATACACATACTGGACTTTGTAAAACACTTATTGATACTGATACTTACACATGTCTGGGACATTCCCCGCCCATGCATCTTGGACCCACTGGAGCAAGAGCTCCCTCTTTATACACCTCAAGTCAGGAAAGTGGTGCTGGATCTGCTCACCAGTCTGAGGGATGTCAGTGGTACTGGTGAGATCACATGCAAGACTGTCCCAAGCCTCTGCTTTGTATTGGGATCCCTGGTACTGGTCCTGCAGCAGTCTCCCTTCATGGTCTTTTACTAGGAGTCCAACCATGACCCTGGACTCCTGAATACCCCAGCGCTGCACCCGAAAGTGCACACCCTCACCAGTGCCAGCCATAGTGCCTGCAGTGATGAGCTACAACTGGTTATGGGCTGTATTCCCACCTGCGAGGTTTAATTAGGGCTGATTTCCCACCCTTTGCTGTGATTGGACAATTTTGAATATGCTGAGCTAAGCTAAGCAATGGGCAAACCCGCTTAGCAATGATAAGCATTGCTTAAAGGGGTAGATGCTAAGCACTGCTTACCAGTGCACAAATCCATTTAGCTACACTAATTCTTGCTAAGCATACAAATTTAAGCAATGCTTACTCTGGCTAAGCATAGCTAAGCACAATTTAGCATTGTTCGGCTTTCATTTTGTGGACTCTCAGGATTGTGGGGTTGATTCCTTCTTAATGACATCTAACATTCCCCTTTGTGCTTTCATTATATTATATTCTTTTGTGGTTATACTGTATGGGACACTTGTGTTTATATGGGGGTTTCACATCTGTACTACACTGACACCTCACATTTGGACCTGCTACACTACCCTGGTTAACAAATGTATATTATTCACTACCTGTTTATAAAACAATATACTTTTAGTGCTGTTTTCACATATAAAAATGAATGGACTGCACAGGAGCTTGAACCGTGAATGACTGCATGCTAAGTGAAAGCTCTAACCACTACACTATTTTGTTTTGGCTATTTTGGCTGTATATTTCTATTTAGCTCCTTCAGGTGTTTAGGCTTTGCTATACACAGCTGTGCGATGCGTACACCCACTCAGCTATGCTTAAACTTTAGTGGGAGCAGAAAAAAAAAATAAACGTGTTTTATTTTTATTTACTTTTGGGGGTATGCACATTGCTTTTTGCCTCTTAGGACAGGACATCTGGACAACTACATCATACAGGGGTATTATTTTACATATTCCTCTCAGGAACATGCTTACTTATTTGGTATGCCAGCATGTACACTGGCATACCATTGTGGACATTATCTGTGTTGGACCATTGTGGGGGGCTGCGTTTCTGTGTGTATTCTAATGTATTTTATCAGCGGACACTGTTATGTTGTGATAACAGAGTCTGCAGACACTGTTTGTTGCTTTAGAATTGCCGTATGACAATTCTAGAGTACAGGGGGTGTGTATACTGTGTGAGCAATGCTCAGACACGCCCCCTGCATTTGTTTATGGATCATGCACGTGCAGGTTATACAGCAGTGCACCTTCATGAATATGCATGGAGTGCTGCTGTGCTGCACTGGCATGATCCGCTCCATGCAGGAATAGCACTATTCCTGCATGGAGCTTAATGAATCCCAGGGTATAAGTTTAGATTTGGTAGGGTTAAGGAGGAGTTGATTATCAGAAAGCCATCTTTCCATGGTTGTAAAAGCAGTTTGGGTGATTTGTTGGAGATTATTTATGGAATCTGATGAATAGATGACTGTGGAGTCATCTGCATATTGTATTAGTGTACTCTGTTGGGAAGCTGTATGTAGGTCATAGGTAAAGATGCTGAATAATTTCTCTGAGCCTTGGGGGATTCCAGTTGATGTAACTTGGAAAGCAGAGAGGGAGTCTTGCCATTTAACTGCCTGCTGTCTGTTAAAGAGATAACTGGTAAACCTACTGGTGGTGAAAAGAGAAGCAACAAGGTTATTGAGCTTTTGTATAAGAAGATGATGGGAAATGGTATCAAAAACCTTAGATAGGTCAAGGAACAGAGAGGAAACAAGTTTTCCTGAGTCTAAGGCTTTGTTAACTGTGTCAGTGAAGGATAATACAGCTGTGTTGGTACTGTAGCCAGGCCTAAAGCCATGCTGTGTGGAAGGGAGGAGTTGATTGTTAAGGAGGTAGTGCAGTAGTTGTGAGTGGACACATTTTCAAGGAGTTTGGAGAGTGGTGAGAGTAAGGCAATAGAATGATAGTTCTATTATTCTTTTATTCTATTATTCTTTTATTCTATTATTATTTTTTAAATATCTCTTCTTGAGCAGGCTCATATTCAGTTAGTCTTTTCTTCATTTTGATCTCTGATTTTTGCAGTTTTATCACCTCATCTGAATATCTGTTTAAAGCTTCTTCCATTTATCTAGTATTTGTTTATTTGAGTTGCTATACTCCATTGTAGTTTCATTTATTTTTATAAGCTCTTGGTACAGTTGACTTATTTTTTTCCTCTAGCCTACTGGATGTCAAGTCTTGCAGTAAAGCTGGAACTTCAATTGCTTTTTGCTGAACAGGTGCAGCATTCTTCCCAGTCGGTGTTTTTCCTTTATTTTCTTTCTGTTCTCTGAATTTCTTTTTTTGCTGGCATCCAAGCAGTGCACTTTATATTCAGTTACTGAAATTTACCCATAAAATATGTTCACTGGCTCTCTCTTCTGAGTTTCAGTTTTCACGCTGGGAGAGCAGAAATTAAGCTGTCACTCAATGTGCAGGCATCTTGGAAGTCACCCAAAATGCATAATTGTTGAGCTAATTAGCAATGATGTAGGAGACAGTCAGTCACTTTGCCCAACCAGTTTACATAGCAGTTTCTATCTTCTCAGCCTACATGACTTTCTATAGGTCTGTCCACGCTGCTATGTTAACCAGGTCAGGGTCTTCAGAACCATTACCACCTGGAGGTATTATTTGCAAAAGTAACCAGGCCATTAGTCAATAAATAGTCTGCTAAATGGCTAACTTTACTCACAGAAAGAACTCACTTTCTTAAAGTTGGGGGCTTACTTCCTCCAGTCAAAATTATGTCACAAATGATGCCCTGCAAGGCTTCATCTTGTGACTCATCATCTTTGCCATCAATTTCTCTGGCATCAAAGCAAAAGTGAGAGAGCTGATGAACAACATTTACTGACAATTGCAAACTAAGCATCACTGTCAAACTTCAGATTTACATAAAGGTCTAGATCAGACTAGTGCTTTGTGTGTTAATTAGGGAATCACCCATAATACCAAGAAATGCAATATTTTTATTTTGGGAAATCTATAGAGTTCCTCCTGATATACCATACCATATTAATAACAGCACTCTCAAAGTAAACATGGCTATCAGATATCTAGATCTTTATACTGATAATGATCTTTTCTTTGATTGCCATGTCTCACTTGTGGCTAGAAAATCATTTTATTTGGCATAACTTTTTCTTTGGGATATCTTTTCTAGATCCAAATAAATCAGAGTTCCTCTTATTCACCCACTGTGTTACTTATTATTGAATATAATACCCGATTTGGCATGTATCTCACTAAAAATGTATTTATTTATTTAACATTTGTTTACCTAGATCAGCTTAAAAGATCTCAGAGATTTCTTACCAAGAAACTCAAAGGCCTAGGGAACCAGAGTCATTCAGCAGGAGTAAAAACCTTTTCATGATACTCATTTGAAAGTATCTCTGCCTAAATTATCAAGCTATGAAAGTAATTGTATGTTTTAATCTCCTTTACCTATACAAAACTCCAGACAGCTAAACCTTTTCTGACACCTTAAGAATACCTTTTGGCATGACAGGTACTAAAACCAATTCACCCCTGCATGTAGAACAGACTACCTTTGCATATTAATTTTCTAGAAACTTTAAAAAACAGACTCAGCAAATGTATTTCAGACTGTAAATGCAGACCTGGTTTATGTGGTAGCAGTCTGGCTACTAAAAGAGGTAATATACTCTTACTACCACTGGGTGATGTAATTATTTTGATTGTTACTCATGCCATATGCTTAGTATTTACCTATAAAGAAGCTGGGTCACATTTTCTGTGTGTAAAGGTAGAACATGAATGAAAGCAGCAGGGATTCAGAAATATAAAAGGTGCTGTGGAATGTTTCATAGATAGGTATTTTAGCAAAATATCCCAAATTCCAAGGTGCTACATAGTGGAGACTGGTTTGACTTTTTATAAGCCGAGTGTTTTGAAAAGATGGCCAAACTACCTATTTATGTTATACTATGAAGCCTGTCAAAAATGCATGTCACTTCATGGTATGTCTACAGTTAGTATGGTTTGGCTTTATTAGCCTGAATGCATCAATCAAGAGCATAAAGAGCATATTGGCGTGTTCTAAAACAAAATGCAAATAACAAACCCTTGGAGTTTGTTATAATCTCTTTACCAAATACAACACCAAATTATGCAGCTTTTGATTCAAAAGTCTGTTAGTTTTGCATTTTATTTTGTTGGTAAAAGTGTTCCCTGCATATTTTTCTCAGAGTTGAAAATCCCTGCCATGACATCATGAAAGACTGAACCCACAATGCCTCACTACCTAAATGAATGTATAGACTACTGTTTTCCACATTGGATGCATCAGAAGTAGTAGTTTTTACTTTCTTGAAAGACAAATTGTTATCTAGTATTTGCAGATGGAATAATTCATATTGAAAACTGAAGTAATGATGTAGTAATAAAACCACAATAAAAATAAGAAACGGCTCTTCTAAAGAGGTATGTTGCTTTTGGTTGTCTGTAAATATCTACAAGTGTATTGCTTTGTTGAAAGAGGAGGAAGGTATAAACAGACAACCAAAAAAACAAAGGCAAGTAGTATGCTATAGTTTTAATTTTTTCAAAATCACTTGTAGTTTTCTTACAAAGAGTACAATAAAAACATTAAAGTAATTGTTAAGGAATAATGCTGTGTCTCACAGCAAGAGATTCTCTAGTTCAATTCTCTGCTTGGGCACCTTCTGTGGGGAGTCTGTATGTCCTCCCTGTGGTCATGTGGGTTTCCTCTGGATGCTCTGGTTTCTTCCCACATTCCAAAGACATGCTATAGGTGGATTGGACACTCTAAATTGGCCCTAGGTGTGAGTGTGTGCGTGCATGTGTGTGCTTTCTGTGGAAGGTTGGACGTTAGGCTGGCAACTCGACACGGTAAAACTCCACTGCCAATCATGAATGGACAGGTGATCCACTGTGGCAACCCCTAACTGGGAAAAGGCGAAAGAAGAAGTTAAGGAAAGATACCTCCGAACATAGCCAATGCACTTTGAAGAAGTAGAACATCAACTGGTGTTCACAAGCTGTAGGACACTTTTATTTTCTTGAGGGGTCAGTTTCATATATTCTGTATGTTTCCTTCAAAGAAGGTTTTAGGTAATACACACTGGAAACTATGATTTGCCTGGGTATTTTTGTTAGTTTTTTTACCTATGTAGCTTTTCTGTATGATCTTTTCACTTGTTGATTTGCTTATTTGGGATATTTTGCAGTCAGCTAAATGTTGTGGCCATAAGGATTTTTTAAAACTGAGTGCTGCCAACGACAGGCAAAGCTATCAACCTGCTTTGTACTCCTGAGTTCATAAAAGGGTGAAGCATCTTTACATAGTTCAAAGTAATGTACTATGCTAGCTGTCCTTGTGGGCCATTTTAAGCCCAACCAGTCGCCCTTTTTGTGCTTGAATTAACCTGTCCCATTTGGTGTTAGACTGGCCTTATCCATACCATGGAGCAGAAACGTAGCTAATTCAAACAGTGACCCATGCCATTCCAGTGAACTAGCACCCCACCCCCACAGTTCTTCAAGTGAAGGGTAAAAAGGGACTTCTGCAAAACTTGCAGGATATTCCTTCTTCAAGCACAACAACCAGGTGGCTAGATGCACAGCACACCCTCTTCTGTCCTCATCAGCCATTCATGTCCTGTTTCTGTGTCCTGCACCTATCTTTCCTTCCTTCATTCCTCACATTTTAGTAAAACAAAATTCTTCTTTTAAACTGTAGCAAACTGCAAATGTTTAGACCACATATGGAGCACGACAGCTGAGGTTTGACCGCAAATACACAAAAGAGTGATCATGATGATGGATAGATGATGACATGCCCCCAACTGTTTGCATCCAGGGCAGTTGCCCCCCCTTGCCCTGCCCAGCCACGCTACTGCCATGAATGATAATTATGTATTACCCCTAGTGAGAATAAATGGAATCATACCACAGATAATTTGAAGGGATCCATGCATGGAATAAAACATTTAGGAGCTGTCTCTCTCCATTAGTAGTACAGGGGGCAGTTCTGGAGTACATTTTCTATTACTCCACGACAGAACCAGGTTGCCATTGAATATGGACATAGCTGAGCTTTGTTTTACATGGATGAGGAGTCTGTTCCAGAGCAATCATACCATCTACAAGATATGCCTGTCTCTCCAAACTATTCTGTTGATGTTGCAGGTGTGGTTTAGATACCTGGATTAAGTATTTCTGATGCCATTTGACCTACTGATGTGGAGTAGGTCCATCAGGATTGGGCTGGAGGATGCTTTGTATGGTAGACACAGGTCATCTCTTAGCAGTCTGGTAGGATACCGAGTATAGTGACAGGACCTTGAGGTGGTCCATGTAGGACATATTAACCAGGAAAAAGTTTTGTTCCAAAATATGCATGGTGACCAATGACAACAAAAAATTAGCCAGTATTTTTTGGAAAATATTGCATAAATTGGTTTAGAGCATTCATCCCTGGCAATGCGATTTCATCAGAACTAAAGCAATAAATAACAACGACCAAGCACACCTCCAGACTGGTTTGCCAGCATGATGAACTAGAACTACTCCATGTGTAACTGACAATTGGCAAGACACCCATCCAAGTTATAGCCAGCTATATACCCCCCCCCTCCATGACTCAGGACACCCACACGTCCTAACTGGACCTACTTGACTTCATCAAGGTAGCCCCTGACACCCTGATCCTTGGTGACTTCAACGACCCCACCATAGACTGGGTGAACTATTCCTGTTCTAATGCACTCACCCAACGTTTCATTGACTTCATAAATTCTAACGCACTAGACCAGCTTGTCTCATCCCCCACAAGGGGAAATAACATTCTAGACTTGGTTCTCACCAACATGGACAACTGTTGCACCACCCACATAGTAAGTTCTTCCTTGGTGAGATTAGACCATTGGTCTGGCTCATTCAAAGTGTCTATCCCGTCCAACCCCCCGCCCCACCATAACCAGGCTAAAAAACTTCTCAAAAGCTGACTACAACCTTCTAAGGGAGGGTATCAGTAGCTTCACACCACCACCCTCCTCAGAGGATGCAGACACATATGCTGAACAGTACACCAGTTCAGTATACAAGCACCTGTACAACTACATGGTGTCAGCCATACCCAACAGAACTAAAACCTACTCTTCAAGGAAACACAAACATATCTGGTGGACATCCTCTATCAACAGTCTTTACAACAAAAGGAAGAAACTGTTGTCCAAGGGTACAAATTCCCAATCTGAAAAACTCCTTTAGCCTCAACAAGCAAATTAGATCACTAGTGAAAACCTCCAAAGTAAATTAGGAATTGAAACTATCCTTAGAAACAAAGGCTAACCACAAAGTCTTTTTCAGTTAAATCAGAGCCTCCTTGGCAAAGTCCAGGTTTGTTCTGAATTAGTTCTTAACAGTACTACTTACACTGATCCTGCTGACTTAGCCAACCTGCTAGCAGATAGGTTCAGCATAAACTTCACCCCCCTGTCCCTCCCAAAGGCCCATTCAACATCCCCAATACTTGTCCCACACCTCACAACTCTGTAGCTCAAGTGTTAAAGGCCCTGTCCAAAGCAAAGACACAGCTTCTATGGGACCTGATAGCAACCCAGACTGTATTTTCCAGCATCTCCTACAAGAACTAGCCTCACCATTGAGCATCCTATTCAACCATAGCCTAAGTACAGGCTTCATTCCAGCAGAGTGGAGAACTGTCATTATCATCCCTTTGCACAAAGGTGGTGCCACTACTGATCCTGGAAACTATCGCCCCATTAACTTGACAAGTATGACCTGTAAGGCCATGGAGCATATTATTATGGACCTCATAAAGAAGGACATAATCTCTAAGCACTTGATCACACCCAGTTTGGATTCATCAAGGACAGATCGTGTCTGTTGAACCTGGTTGACTTTTTTGGGACTGTTACCAAGGCACTGGATGAGGGAAAGTCAGTACATGCACCTTACCTTGACTTGGCCAAAGGCTTTGACACAGTCCTCCACTCGGGCATCATCGAAAGACTAACACAACTTGGCATAAATCCCTATATCATCAGGTGGGTGTCCAGCTGGCTCACCAATAGGACCCACAAGGTCAAAATAGGTGCCTCCACCTCTGGCAGCAGACATGTCACTAGTGATGTTCCCCAGGGATCTGTCCTGGGACCCCTACTGTTTGGCATCTACTTCTCAGAGGTCCAGGCAAAGACAAAAGGCCTGTGGCTGACCATGTTTGTGGATCACTGTAAGTAGGGTGCTGTCACTGACTCCCCAGATAATTTTAACATACTACAAGAGAGTCTCACAGCAACAAATGGCTAGTGCCAAAGTCATGGCATAAGTTAAATACAAAAAAATGTATTATCATACCATTTGGTAAAAATACGGCTCCTACTGATTGCCACATCAATAGCAACCCCCTAAGTACACAACATGTGGTGAGAGACCTGGGTACACAGGTTGACAACAATCTCACATTCAACCATCATGTAGCGGCAGTGGTCAGAAAAGCCTTTTACTTGGTTCATCTCATAAAGAGATTGCATCTAGAAAAAAGAAGGTTATTACCTCTCTGTACTCCTACATTATTAAGCCAATAATTGAGTACAACTCCCCATTTGGTATGTACCTCTCCAAACACCTGTACCAACTGGAAAGGCCACAGAAATACCGCACAAAGAGAGTCCATGTCCTCCAACAGCTCCACTTCATATAATCGATCGATCACAATCAGCATAAAGAATGTACACAGAATGTCTAAATTACTATCTGTATAGCCCAAATACACATACAGAGTGGCATAATAAACACTATATACAGGTTAACATTATAAACTATAACATTTACAAGTTTGATGATACACTACTCAGTTTTATACATTTTCGACGTTGTGAGATTCGATGTTATGAGTTTTAGATGTTATGAATTTTCGATCATTTGGTCCCGCTGTTTTGCAGTTAGATGTTATGAGCTTTTGATTATATGAAGTGGAACCCCTCCAACACATGTCCTATGTGGACAGGCTCAAATCACTATCACTCTACTCAGTATCGTAAAGATTGCTCAGAGGTGATCTGTGTAACACCTACAAGGCAATCTCAGACCCCGCTCTACTAGAGGTACTCCATATCTGTAAGTCTAACTCCTTGTGCATTACCCATTTGAAAGGCCTAAATCTAATATGTGACATTAACAAAACCTGCTGGAGAGCAGGTTTGTCTCCCAGAGGCTGTCCTATCTCTGGAATAGACTCCCCATACACGTCAAACAAAGTACATCGTTGACCCTCTTCAAGCCAACCTTGATGAGTGGATGGGAAACCACAAATTTGTCCCAGGTGTTCCACCTGTGTCCCTCATTGACATTGGTGACAGGGGCCGATTGAGGATTCTTTTTTGGGGGTAAACTCTTGGCTAAGGTTGTTAGGGCCCCTGGACCATTACCCTAGTAATCACCTGTGAGCCTTATTTAAACTATAAAACAACCAATCATAACGCCCCATGAAATCAAATGACATTAATATATCTAAAAATTCATATCACTGTTAAAATCAAATGTTTCAGTATTACAAAATATATGAAACAAAAATACATTCAAACAAGTAAGCTAATATATCATAATTTAACAGAGTATAATTTGAAAATGGCCAAAACTGAAATGTAATCATTCAAAACTGGTGGCTCCCCCACATTCAGTCTTAGTTGCCAGCTCAATTCCCTAAACCTGATCCTTGACTCCCACACACTACCTCTCTTGTCATTTGGTACCTTTTTAAGCACTGAATTGTTCTTACCCACAAGTGAACAGGTGTCCACCACTTCAAGTTATCAGAGGAAAATAGTATCCAGTATTGTGGTAACTCTATGGTTTTTAGGAAGATTATAGAAAAATATGGGCTATCCTTAAGGCTGATATGACACTATTTAAGATAGTGGGTGAGAAGACAAGTTTTTATATGAACAATCTAAAAATCTTAAGAACATATTGAAAAAACTTGGAAAATTTAGGTGAAGTAAAACGGTCTTTAAATCAAACCAAGAAATGAGATATGTGAAATCAGTGCAGTTATACATCAGAAAATTCTTCCTATCCAATTATAAAGAAAAATGCACCACTAATTTTAAATGCAATGGCTTCTTGTAACTAGTGTAGTAATACATATTCCTTTTTGTCAGGATTGTAATGGATTTTATGCACAGAAAACAGAGTGTTGTTTTAGAAGAAGTATGTATGAACACCTCTACAGTATCAGAAGGGGCAATAAAAATAATGCTGTTTATAAACATACCCTTACATGGCTAAGAGATCAAAACAACACAGAAAAATACAAATTTGCAGTGCTTGAAAAGGTACCAAAAGATGAACAGATAGTGTGTGTCAGTCAAGAATTTAGTTTAGGGAATTGAGCTGGCAACTCACCAGTCTGGGGGATACCAGTGGCACTGGTGAGGTCAAGGGTGAGTCTGTCCCAGGCCTCCACTTTATACTGAGAGCCCTGGTACTGGCCCTGCAGTAGTCTCTCCTCATCGTGCTTTACCAGGAGCCATACCATGAATCTGGACTCCTGGATGCCCCAGCGCTGCGCTCTAAATTGAGTGCCTTCCCCAACGCCAGCCATTCTGCTTACAGTAGGGAGCTATAACCATGTGTTATTTGGTTTTATTTAATGAGTTTTGCAACAACAAAATTAGTTATAATGTGCTTTGCCATGTAAAATAGGCTGTGCTGCAGTGGGACTCGAACCGGGAATGCCTGCTCGTTAGGCAAATGCTCTGCCCAATTCACACTGGTGAGACTGAATGTGGGGGAGCAACCAGGCTTGAATGCTGACATTTCAGTTTTGAGCATTTTAAAATTGCACTCTGAAAAATTATAGTTCATTAGTTTATTTATTATTAGAATTGTATTTTTATTGTATATGTTTTGTAATATTGGAATGTGTGATTTGATTTTAACTGTGATATGATTTTTTAGATATATTAATGTCATGTGATTCCTTGAGGCATTATGATTGGTTGTTTATTGTTTAAATAAGATGGTTGTTATTTATTGCTTTATTTCTGATGAAGTCCTATTGCTGGGGACAAAAGCACTAAACTATAGTTTATTAAATATTTTCCAAAATTGGTTTTAGTCATCACACATGTTTTGGAACCAAACATTTTGCTGGTTATTTGTTTTCTTTTCTGTTTCTATTTTTTTTTTTTTTATCATGTAGAACATATTGTTTAGGCCTTGTATCCTTTTAGAAAGGTATCACTCTGGTCATTCCAGTTGTTATATGTGTCTTGACTGATATATTCCAAAGTAGGCATTATGCTCAGTGACTGACCTAATGGGGGCTGAGTAAAGGGGAACAGTGATGTCTCTACCTCTAGGCTCAATACCTTTGTTTATAAACTGTGCAATATAGAAGGAATTTCTTACAACAATGGACTCATGCTGTTCAAAAGTTAGATCACTGTCCACATAGGGTCCCAAATCCCAAACAACTGGGTCAAATCTTCGGGGCGTATTATCAATATAGTAGTTCCCTTGGGATAGGCAGCATCCCAATGGAAACAGTAATCTATTTTTGACTTGGTTTCAGTCTATGATTCTGGTTCCAATTAACTGTTTGGGATAAACCTGCCTACAGACTTCATCAGCCAAAGGCCTTCAGTATTGGCTTTTACTTCAGAGAAGTAGATGCCAAACAGTAGAGGTTCTAGCACCAAAACTTGAGGTAGGCCTTAGGTGATGGGCCTATTTGAGGAGGTAACTTCCCCTATTTTGATCTCCTGCATCCTATCTGTGAGCCAGTTAGCAGTCCAAAGGGTTTATTCAAAGTTTATTTAACTTTTCTACTATGCTCATTTGGGAGATTGTATCAAAATCCATGGCCATATCGAGATATGTGATGTGTACCATTTTACCTTCAGCCATTGCTTTTGTGACCTTTTCAGAAAAGTCTGTAAGGTTGAGTAAGCATGATTTACACTTGTTAAATCCAAAATGAGACAGGTCCAGTGTTTGAAAGTTCCTTGTGTCCTTAGTGCTTAGTTCCATGATAACTCTTTCAATGGCTTTGCATATGAGGCTGGTCAGCTGTATAGGTCTGTAATTTTCTGGGGCTACAGAAGGTTCTGCCTTACACAGGGAAATGACTGTAGCTGTTCTCCAATCACTTGATACAAAACCTGTATGGAGGTTTAGGTTGAAAAGTGTTGCTGTGGGTGTCTAAATCATGCTTCATGCTATTTAAGATGCATCAATTGATATAGTCAGGAGCCTTCAATGCAGTATTTTTAACTTTTGATAGCACTTTCAGGACTTGTTCTTGTGTGATAGCTGAGGTGATTTGGTTTCAGGTTTAACTTTTGTGATAGATGAGAAGGAGAGAAGGGTAATGTAGTAAGAATCTTTGTGTTCAACATCTTTGTATCATGTATAGTAAGGGTTAAAATGTGAAACTGCATTGTGTACAAAGAAATAAGCTAAAATAAGTTGTTTTTCTTTTAAAGGATTTGCTGACCAAAGAGGAATGCACAGATGATACCTTGATCCAGGCACAAGCTTATCTTGTGCCTGACCTCTGACCATCTAAGGCTCCAGGATGTGAATTTATAGCTTTGAGTGAAATTGCTTGTCTAGTAACCAGTCACTGTGTACGTGCAGGAGAGGGTATAAAAACCCATGTGAAATGTACAGAATTTAGACTGCTGACATACCATGTACTTTGTAGCATGTCTTCATGCATGTAAAATAAACCTTTTTGCTTACTTTTATCTGCGTGATTCTTCCAGTATATGTTAAGAGTATTAAAATCTTTTGACATTTCTGGCGCCCAAGACCGTGGGGCCACCTCTTCACGGTACGAATCGCATAAGAGGGACTGAAAAACCTGTACAGGAAAGGAAGAACGAATCTTGGGCTCCCTTGAACGGAAAGACCTCTGACAAAGAAGTCGTAAGTAGAGGCCAGTCACTCTTAGATTCGATCCGTGGGACGGTGACGAACGGGGCGAAAGAACCACAGAAAGGTAAGCGTAACATTTTTTTTCTTTCTTTTTGTATTGTTCTCTTTTTAAAAAGAACAAAGGGACTAGTCATAAAGGAATTTCTTTTGTTTAAATTTTACAAAAGACCGGTAGAGATCTCAGGAAAAGGAAACAGTTTTTCTTTTAAATAAGAAAAATGGGAAACAGTTTTTCTTTTAAATAAGAAAAATGGGAATAGGAAGCAGTTGTTGTGCTAGTAAGGGCTGCTTAAATAAAAGGACTGAAGATGAGGAATATATGTTTAAATTACATCCAAGAGAAAAAAAAAAAAGAAAACTTAAAATACATAAAAAATGAAAGACAAATTATGGATTTAGTGGTAACTTAAATAGATCAGAATGTCAAAATTTGGTGAGAGATTCATGAGGGACGCAGGAGGCAAAGTTAAAAATCAAGTGAAGATGGGATTCCCTCAAGCACAGAAATGGTTAAAAGAAGCTAATAAGAGACATAGGGAACAATTTTCGAATAAGGAAAGTGGTGGCTCGAGTGCAAAAGGTGCATTTTTTGTCCATAAAGAAGATGACGAGACATCTGTTGTCTGTCGTAAACCGACAGCCCCACCCTTGTATCCAGAAGTCCCTAAAGAAATGGTCGGTCCACCCCAGTATCAGGAAAAAGAAGCAGAAAATCAAGAAAAGGTGTCCTCCGTAGTTTTACAGGAGGCATGCCGTCCTGACTATGCTTTCTGACCCCACAAAAAGAATTAAAACTACAGTCAGTACCAAAATCCTTATGGTCCCTAGGACAGCACGACATTGGGCTAATGAAAACAGCAGGACAGGTTAAAATAACTCCAAAATCCGATTTTAGACCTCATAAGCGTCAGTATCCATTAAGTAAAAAGGCAGAAGAAGGCATTTTTCCAGTGATCACGGCTCTACTGAGAGCTGGGGTTTTAATTCCATGTACAGATTCACTGTGTAACACACCGGTGTTCCCAGTAAGGAAACCGGACGGGACATGGAGAATGGTACAGGATCTGCAGGCTGTAAATGCTGCTGTAGTGCCAAGGGCTCCTATGGTCCCAGATCCATCTGTTTTGTTAAATGATATCCTTCCCACGGATAAGTATTTTTCTGTTATTTGACATTAGTAACGCATTCTTTTCTATTCCCCTACAGGAAGATAGTAGGTTTTGGTTCGCTTTTACGTTTATGAGCAAACGGTACACATACACACGACTACCGCAGGGATATTGTGAAAGCCCTACAATCTTTTCGCAAGAAATGTCGACAAACCTGGCACAGTTTCAACCAGAGCATGGCTGTCATCTACTATTGTACATGGACGAAATCTTACTGGCTGCACCCACGGAGGCTGTCTGTGAGTCCGAAACTATTCGGTTATTGCATTTCTTGGCGAAAGAGGGACATAAAATAAATAAATCTAAATTACAATTTTGTACAACTGAAGTACGGTATCTAGGCTATATCATTTCAAATGCTGGTAGACAACTAGATAACTGTAGAAAAGAAGCTATTTTACAGGCACCAATGCCCAGCACAAAAAAAGAAATGATGTCATTTTTAGGAATAACAAATTTTTGTCGTAGTTGGATTCCCAACTATGCAGAGGAAGTAAGTCCACTTTCAGAACTTATTTTCACACTTCCCATGGCAGCACATGATGCGCTGCAATGGACGGATAAGGCAATACAGGCATTTACTAGGGTAAAACAGTTGATAGCAGGATCTGCAACACTTAGCTTCCCTGACTATACAAAACCCTTTGTTCAGACAGTAGATTGTAAGCAGGGCTTTATGACATCGGTTCAGTTGCAAACCTATGGAAATAAGTTGAGACCATTAGCTTTTTATTTTAGTAAATTGGACACAGTGGCACGATCATTGCCACACTGTGTACAGGCAGTAGTCGCAGCCGCACAGGCTGTGCAAGCGTCTGCGACCCTAGTTTTGTTTCATGACCTTACCTTACAAGTACCGCACTCTGTCGCAGTAATACTACTACAGGATAAAGTTACCTTTCTCTCTCTCCTAGCAGACACTTATCCTGCATGACAACATTATTTTCACAACCACACATGACCATTGAGCGATGCACCACTCTTAATCCAGCCACGCTGTTACCTACAGCTGACGATGGTGCCCCTCATGTGTGTTTAGATTTGATACACTCTAATGTCTTACCAAGACCAGACCTTAAGGACCAACCTTTGGCAAATTCAGATTGGACCCTGTTTGTAGATGGGTCAGCATGTAAAAATGAGGCAGGCATTACACAACTGGGTTATGCAGTCACAACTGAGACTACGGTACTAGAGGAAAGACCCCTCCCCAGGAACCTGTCCGCACAAGCGGCCACATTGATTGCTTTGTCCAGAGCATGCACCATTTCCAAGGATAAGGCAGTTACTATCTACACAGATAGTATGCTTTTTCCACGGTCCATGTCTTTGCACAGCAATGGAAAAATAGGGGAATGGTTACGGCCTCAGGAAAGGAAATAACCCACAAGGATTTAATCCTTAGCCTCTTACAAGCTGTCCATCTGCCACAGGGACTGGCCATCTGTAAGTGCGCAGCGCACACGAATGCCAAGGATCCAGTACTACTTGGAAATGCATTGACTAACACAGCTGCAAAAAGTGTAGCCTTAACCTCTACTTTTGCACTCGAGACCACACAGAAGGAACTTCACCCTACAGATAAATTTGATCTACAAACTTTACAGGTAATGCAGGAACTTAGTACAGTTCGGGAAAAACAGCGATGGGTTAAATATGGGGCTATTCAAAAGCAGGGAGTTTTTGTAGGTCCAAATGATAAGTATGTCTTGCCAACAAACCTTTTTAGGTATGCCTCATTAGTGACGCATGACCCATCTCATCTGGGCCCTGCTGCTATGGTTCAAATGATCCAGCAAATTTTCTGGACCAAGGGCTTTATAGCATACGCTAAACGATTTTGTTTATCATGCCTGCTTTGTGCACGATACCATGGTGGTGGGTTGCAGATCACCCCAGCAGCTTTTCCACTGCCTCCGTATCCATTTCACACAATCTGTATGGATTTTATTGAACTAACTCCTGTTCAACTGAAGCGATTTGTGTTAGTCATTATTGATGCTTTTACAAAATGGGTTGAAGCTTTTCCGGTAGCACACCCAGATGCACTGTCAGTAGCCAAGGCCCTTACGAATAACATTATCCCTCATTTTGGGCTACCTACATGCATCTATTCTGATAATGGCACACATTTCGTAAACCAAGTTATTCAAAAGCTGGCCGCCGTTTTTCAGATCGAGTTAAAACATCACTGTGCCTACCACCCACAGTCAGCAGGGTTGGTTGAACGCCATAATGGCATTCTCAAAGGCAAGTTACGTAAACTCATGGCTGAGACACATCAGTCTTGGATGAACTGCTTACCTCTGGCCCTCTTGTCCATGCGTACCACTCCCACCTCAAAAGGGGGTCACACCATTTGAACTATTATACGGGAGACCTTATTACGTCCCACAGTGGCAAAATCTTTTGCCTGCGGAACGTGAGGGGGTGAAGAGATAGCAGATTACATGAGGAAACTGTTGCTGACCAGAACTAACACCTCTTTAACGAATGATTGCTTTTCAGATTAGAAGAACAACATGATCCTGGAAGTGGAACCCGGAAATTGGATCTGGGTTAAAATTGTCAAGAGGAAAAACTGGGCCTCGCCAAAGTGGGAAGGTCCATACCAGGTTTTGATAGCAACACCGACAGCAGTCCGAATAAAGGAAAGAACATTGTGGATCCATCTGACACATTGTAAACTGGTGAAACAGTTTGAACTGAACAAAAATTTAGGTTCCCCTGAGGAACACTGATTAGTAGTAATCTTGTTTTGTATAAATATCTGACTATTGTAGCAATGCAGAGAAATACCGGAAGGGAGCAGCCTTTCCCACAAAAGCATTCCAAAATAATCTTGTTGTTAATAAGTGTGACTGTTACTTTTCTGTTTTGGCCATTTTTATTTTCAAACAAGACTAGCCAAGTAAAGAGAGACGAGAATACGGCCTGGCATCCGCCTTTTAATACATATCAAGCTATTAAGTATGCATATGCTCTATCTTTTAATGTTTCAAATTGTTGGATATGCACGGCTATCCCTACTGTACATGGTGGTCTAATGTTAGGTACAGTCCCTTTGGGGGCAAATGATACATGGACTAATTTACTACTTGAAACTTCAAATGTAGCCTTAAAGGACAAAATAGCATTACCCCTCATGGGTCGCCAGAATGGAACTGTAAGGTTGGATGGAGTCAGTGTAATGTAACCATAATTCATAACTGTACAATAGATGGGCACTGTGCAACTAGTTTCAAGCCTATAAGAGTGCTTGTTAATAGTACAGGGCTTATTAATGGCACAAGTTTCTTTGAAAAAATGTTATCTGTGTATGACCTTTTGTTTAAAGGGCTGCAAGACAAAGGAAATCACTCTGTTCCAGTCAATATTACACTTAAAGTAAATGATTGTTATTTTATCTGTGGTAGAAAAGCATACAAATGGTTACCAAGGAATTGGTCAGGCAGTTGTATTTTTGGGTTATTTAGCACCAGCTATAAGACATACATTTTCTCTTCCCCAAGGTAAAATACGAAATGTACGTGCATTAATAAACCTGTTAATCCCATAGGTAACGTTGATGCATCCTGGATCTATTAACACGACTTGGCCCATAGTAGCAGCAAGGGGCTATCACACATGGACTTGGGCGATGATGTTATTTCCTGGGCTGGTATTCTTCCAGCTTATGGGACAGTAAAATCCATTTGGGAGCTCAGAAAACTGTCAAAACTGTTAAAAACCCTGAGCCAATGCAACTTTTTCTGCGCTAGAATTGGTGATGGATGAGTTAACTGCAATAAGGACTGTAGCATTGCAGAATCGTATGGCGCTCGATTTCTCCCTAGCGGCGAAAGGAGGTACTTGCGAGTGTTGTCCATTCATTACAGACAACGAATATGACATTAACAGCCATCTGGAGATCCTACAACAAGTTTCTAAACTTACAAAACCAGGACAAAATCCATTAACTGACTTTTTCCAAAATTGGTTTGGAAATTGGTGAAACTGCATTGCGTGCAAAGAAATAAGCTAAAATAGGTTGTTTTTCTTTTAAAGGATTTGCTGACCAAAGAGGAATGCACAGATGATACCTTGATCCAGGCACAAGCTTATCTTGTGCCTGACCTCTGACCATCTAAGGCTCCAGGATGTGAATTTATAGCTTTGAGTGAAATTCCTTGTCTAGTAACCAGTCACTGTGTACGTGCAGGAGAGGGTATAAAAACCCATGTGAAATGTACAGAATTTAGACTGCTGACATACCATGTACTTTGTAGCATGTCTCCATGCATGTAAAATAAACCTTTTTGCTTACTTTTATCTGCGTGATTCTTCCAGTATATGTTAAGAGTATAAAAATCTTTTGACAGGTAATGTCTGAAATGGATTTTTCAGCCAGTAGGTTAGTTATGTCTTGTCAATGTGGGCAACATCATAAACAACCAGCTCAGCGCATTACTGCATTGTGCTTCTGAGATTGTGAATATAGCTAAAAAGGCTGTCTGATTGTCATTGACTTGGGTTTGATGGATTTTATTAAGCTCCTGAAATGCTTGCTTATTTCATTGATGATTATTATTATTTCTTTACTCTCCTGTGCAGTAGATGATTTAAATTTAAATATGTAGAACGAGTTATAGCTCTGCACAGCAAGAGTGCTCTCCTTTCTTTTAAACCATGTCTAAGTCACCACAAAGATGTCTACATCCTCCAGAGTGAGAAGAGATTATAGGTGGTGGAGCTTGTTTAAACTCATAGCACTGATCAGTAACACCTTTATGTTTTCCTTTTCCTGCTTTGTTATGTTGGTAGGTTTATCAAGCTGGTATTGCCAAAAATGGCACTATGGGGGTAGACAATGTCTTTGCCAATAATTGATACCCTAGAGAGGAGACATGGAGACCATCCCTGATTAAGCAGTGTGGTCTGTCGATCATATTCTTCCATGACAGATATTAAACCCCCTTAAAATAACACCAAGAATCTAGCAAATTATTGAAGTCAGTTATATTTTGCTCATATTGTGGCTTCATCCTTGGAGAAGGTAAAATGACGATCAATGCTAGGCTCATACCTGACTGGGACACATAATCTGAGATCTCCCTCATGTTTCTCTTCATATAGTCCTAGAAACATAGCCGGTTTTAGGCACCAGCAAACCCTGCGGTCGCTGGGGGCCCCCTGTTCCCTGGGGGCCCCCAACCACAGCAAGTTATCTTATCCTGATATTTTGTCACATCTGTAAAACCAACAAAAGCTAGTGCAGCAGTCTTGCATACTTAATAAACTATGAGGGTAATAACTCTTATTTATATCTCCCTTAAAATTCAAAGATATTTCTGGTTGTAGTAACAGTGTTTTGTCAAGTACCAGGCATCAGCATGCCATTAAATATTTTACTACTGACATAGTGCTCCTGGCTTAGTTAAACTCTGCTTTTGGACATTTTCTCCACTAAAACTAACTACATAGCCAGTTTTAGTCCCTGCAAAACCATGGCTGCAGGGACCCCCCTTGATCATTTTTGTCTGTGTGGGGGCCCCACAAAAGCTGCTGCTGATTGGGGAAAAACGAGGAATGAAAAATGCATTAATTTCCTAATTATGCTCTTTAACATGAACGGGGCTGTGATATGACCCTGTTAGTATGAAGCTGATAATGAACATGAACAATATAAGCACTAGAGGGATCAGCAGCCCAGAGTGACTTACCTCAGTGCAAACTTTGGATTTTAAGAAGAGCTGATGCTTCCGATCATCAGGGATAGTTTCTCTTTCAGGTAGTTTTATAAATAATACCAGAACACCAGATACTATAACTCAATTTCTTTGCTTAAAAATTCAGTACAATCCCAAAAATAAATACTCAGAATCCTAAATATGTTTAAATATTTCTCTAATTCACTTAAAAGTTACTAGAATAACATATTTTGCATCAACATCTATTTTTGGACAATAAGTATAAAACTCAGATGTCTAGATTAATTGACTGTTTGTAATCCTGAATGATTTAACAGCAAATCAGATTTTTTACGAAGGATAAAGCAAAAGTATGAACAAAATCAGGGAAGTTCTGTGAAAGTAGGGACAGTGACAAGTATGCATTACTCCTCAGTGGGGTAAATCTTACTGCTTCTGCTGTTTGACAACTGCTAAACAGCAGTGACTAATCTGGTGTGGCAGTACCAATGTTGCACAAGGCAGTGCTGAAATAAGTACATAACTAGTACTGCTGTGGCAAGTGTGTGTGTGTAAAAAACATCACTGATTTTTATCTGTGCAGGCACCCAATAATGCCAGGACACATACATTATTCTTCTGTGTATCAAGTTTAACCTGAATGGTGCTGAGATATGTCCCTTTTAGGATAAAGCTAATAATAGCCTCTGTTTACAACCACACCCATTCTAAAACCAGCCCTGCTCAAATGTGAGTGTGTGTGTGTGTGTGTGTGTGTGTGTGTGTGTGTGTGTGTGTGTGTGTGTGTGTGTGTGTGTGTGTGTGTACATAAAGCTGCTACAGGTTATGCGGGGCTAGAGATTGTGTGGATATTACATCTTTAATTTTCATCACAGTCAAACCTTAGAGGTGCGCACATGAAGTCATTATAGCTCGTGTTTGAGCTGAGGGCAGTGTTTCTCACAGACCTCAGAGGTGTACAAAGAAGGTTACTATAGCTTGTGTAAGAGAGATGTACTGTCTAGGAGCAACACATTTGAATATTACTGAAATCATTTTCACAATCATGTACTAGGCACATATACATGTGGCTACCTTTGACGGCTGGGGTGAAGCTATGTATATGTATATCATCAGTCACTTGAAATATATGACAAAGGCAATTTAAATCTCTGCTTTCATCCCAGTCTTACACCAGAGGGATGCATAGGCAGTGACTTGTCTTTTTTAGAGGGTTATGGAGGTAGGCAGTATTTCCAGATAAGACTTAAATATTCTCACAACTACTGGCTTGTTAGTTTACTGTAAGCTACAATTTTGTCAGCTTTGAAAATAAAGCCTTGGGCACAAATTATGCCTTGAAAGAAAAAAATAAGACTGAAATTATTTTTTTCTCCATAATTTTTATTTAGGCAACCATTGGAGTAAAATGTTGAGAAAATGCTCTAAAATGCATCCCAGACCATCTGTAAACCTGTGGCTTCTTGGGCCCTGACTTGATTTATTTCCTAAGTGGTTATTACTGGGCTGTCTTGTTCAGGAAAGGTGTGTTGAAGGATGCAAGGAAAACTAAAGCTGAACCACAACAGTAAATTTCTTTCCTTAATCATAATTTCTGTTCTAGCTATTATTGGATGAAAAGGTTGTGTAAAATGCACTTCAGAGCATATAGAAAGTTATGGCTTCTTGAAAAAGCTTAGAGTAAGGCAAAATGTGAGAGAAGGAAGAAAAAGGTAACGTGGATGGTATGGGGAGCCCAAAAAGAGAAAGACTCAGAGGAGAGGACTGGAGGGTGTGTGTGTGTGTGGGGGGGTTTGAAATGTAGGTCCAGTCATCATTTCACTTTAAGTCCAGACCTGTACATAGACTTGTTGCAATGTATCACTGTTGCAACTAAGTGCCAGTAACTCTAACTGCCCCTTTGTTAGACAGCTCAACATAGTGATAGTGTGATACATAGGCCTGTTGTAATGTAAAAGCTTGTAGCTGCAGGTCTGTCTGTGGATACTACTCCTAAAAGTTTGCAGCATGAAATAAAAGGTTGCTTAGAATGGATGGCACTGTTAGGATGATACTTATACTGGAAGTGCCTAGGGGGCCCCCAACTTGACATTTGCTGGGGGCCCCCAAAATGCTAACACCGGCCCTGCCTAGAAAGTACACCTGAAAATGCTGACACCCACATGTGCTATGACAGAGTTATTCCGGTACTGTTGTTCAAGGACTTTAGTGTGCTGATCTGATGGATCATGACACGACAGACAACTAACCGTCAGTCTTTCCATGCTCAGGCTGCTGAGAGGTACATCTGTATGTCTTATAAAAGAGTCGCCTAAAACTAGGATTTTTGGTTGGGTAGCTGTCTGCCTTAAAGTCTTAACAGTATTGACTCTTTGTGCTATGTGAGATGGTAGGTTCAACGTGATGAGTATGCTTTGTACCTGTATTGCATTCTGGAGGTCTTTGAGGTTTAGACAAGCAAATTTTTTAATTTTATTTGTTTTTATTTATTTAACATTTGTTGACCGGGAAAGTCTGACTAGGACTGAGCCTATTTTCACCTGTATTGCATTCTGGATTTCTTTGAGGTTTAGACAAGCTAATTTTTTAATTTTATTTGTTTTTATTTATTTAACATTTGTTGACCAGGAAAGTCTGACTAGGACTGAGTCTATTTTCAGTGGAGGCCTGGGGAGGAAAGCTCCAGGCACATGTCTTTGGAAACTGGGAGGAAACCGGAGTACCCAACAGAAACCTAAGTGAACACAGGGAGGACATGCAGACTCCACACAGAAGGCACCTCAGCTGAGAATCAAACCAGAGAACCTCTTGTTGTGAGGCAACAATGTTAACTGCTGCACCACTGTACTGCCCAATTTTCAATCTAATCTTTAGAACCTCAGTTTATGATGGACTATGTATACTGTGATGGCTTTGGAGAGGTGTGGTGTACTGTTGTTGATTTGGTGTTTGAGTTTAGTGGGTGTGAAATTTTTTTGTTCAAGGACATTATGTATGTAAATGTCTCGCACACTGTTTTTTTGCTGTTTGAGTAGTCAATTGTTATCAGACAGTATGAGACAATTCTTAAAATGTCTCATGATATCCATCTCAATCAGGCTGTAACAGAAGCTGTGGGGAAGTGCTTATCCATGGTTTTGACAAGAATGACTCAGGGGGAATGGGTGACTATATGTGATTGAAGTTCAGTTTGTTTAGGATACTATTTAGGTGGACTTACCACTGAAGCATGGGGAAATGCTTAGTTATTTTGATGGGAGTATACCTTAGCACAAGGTGTGTTTATGTTTACTTGGTGAAGGTTATTTGGGCCTCATACCTGGATTTCTAAGGCTGTATAGATTTTACAGATCTCTTATACGTAAAAAAGCTGTTGCACAGGCTACCAACTACTGAGCGATTCCAGTGGTGGAATGCTGAATGCAGCTTTTCTTCTTTCCTGTTTGATGAAAAGGTCATTTCTCACAGTTTAGAGCTTTCCACACTTCTCAGAGCCTTGAGTAAAAGACCATGCATGGGCACTGCTCTGTGCTTGTTATAACAGTCAAGCTAGAGAGGGACACAATCAAATAAAGTGACTTCAGAACCTGTGACGTCACAGGTCCCTTAGTCCTGTGACTCTGAGCTACAGGTCAATGACCCAAGGTAGGTTACATTTTCAAAAACTGTAGCTTTTACTACAGCGGCACTAACTGTAATTAGTGTACAAATAGTAGGGAACAGCAGGCTGTACTTAATGTATTAGTGAGGGGCTTGGAGGGCTTTAACAATGTAACAGACAAAAGAGCAATGTAACACACAGAAAGGCACTGGAGTGCAACTTAAAGCAGGTAAATGATAAGCAGAGTATATGTTTCTAGCAGTAAAACTGGAATGTAGACCCCTATAGAAGCAGATGAGTACAAATCCTGCAGAACAAATTGCAATACTACCACTATTACAATTCAAACTACAGTCTGGGGCACCAGACTAGGGAGAGATTTACCAGTAACACTGCTTTTGGAAATATGCAGTAATAAATGACTAAATGAGACACAGATCATGTACTACTTCACAATTCTCCAACAATTGTGCATGAAACTACAAGACTAAGGCCCCATACTGAGTTCAGACTGTAAACAGATAACTTTTACAAGTAATCACTTACAGAGATAGAAGTACAGAATAATGTAGAAACAATTCTCAGATCTTGCAGTAATTCACAATTCTTCCACAACTGCAAATAAAGCTTCAAGACTAAGATCCCAGAGCAAATTGAAAATACAAACATGTTACTTTTTTGGCTAAAATGTGGAAAGTTGCAGAAAAGTACTGAAAAGACAGTATTACTACAACCCGACACAACAAGTGTAACTAGAATATCCAAGCTGAATTGAAAAAAAAGCTTTTTTTCTTCTCTTTTTAATGAAAAAGTGCTCACAGTTCAGGGTTTTCCAATGTCTCTGAGTCTTGAGTTTATTGGCCTGAATGCAGTAATCAAGATTTAAAGAAACTGAATATCAGTGGGTATTTGGATCCTGTGCAGTGGCAGTAATTGCTTGCCTATAAGAGGTGATTTGCTTATATTTCTTTGGGTATTCTTCAAAGGGGGTTGAAGGTTCTACACAGAGTGGTTTGCCTTGGTCTTTCTTTTCTGTTGTTTTTAGCACATTTTCTTTCCTTGAAGAACTATAGCTAGCTCATCTGAAGTCCTGTGCAGGTCCCCAAAGTAGCAGCCCACTCTACTCAAATTTGATGGAAACATTTTTTTTCTCATAGGAAAACAAGTCAATTACCTGATTGTATCGCTAAGATGTTTGCTAAAACTGTTTCAAGCAGCTTGATACAGTTACTGCCACACACTCACCTGACGCTAAGTACTAACAAAGCAGCAAATACAGTATTGGCATTTGTCTGTGAATGCTGATACTGAACTCCCATACCATTTGCATTTTCCAATTGCTCCCCCTATAACTTGCACCTGGGGGAGCTGCCCTCTTTCACCCGACCCTAGTTATGGCTCTGTTTCCTTGTGACCTTTTCATTTGTTTAAATGTTTATTCTGCATTGGAGGAACCTGAAAATGAGTTTGTTGCAATAATTTTCAGTAATATGGGGATCAGGGATTAATCACATAAAAAGAGAGATTTTACAGAGAAATTAGTATTGCAGAAAATCAAATCTGATTAACACAAAAAGTGCATTTTCATTGTTCATCTTTATGTTATGTTTCCGTAAATTCAGAAATGAAGCAGAATTCTTTGGTGAAAAATATCTTTATGGTAGAAAATAGGCAGTATTAGGAAATATTGGAGGAAGAGAAATTTCTTGAAATTTGAAAAACTGTTGTATATGCTAGCTCATTGGGGTAGAGAAATGAAGCCCTGACTGAGACACAGACAACACAAGTGATTGGCATCAGCGCAACACATATATGGAGGTGCACACATGCACTCTTGAGAAAGTGCAACAGGGTTGAACATGACTGTTACTTGCGGCAGAGTTAGGTTAATTATTCCAAAAAAAAACACCTGGAAAATTAAATGAGGCTACTGATGATGTACTACCCTCCAGGGACAGGAAAAATTAATAGATTAGTAGTGTACCTTGGAGCAGAACTGATGGTCTGGGAAGTCCAGAATATTATGCATGAAGCATTTATGAAGAGAAATTTATAGAAACTGTATTTGGATAATGTGAAGTAAAAGAGAAAATAATGCTATAAAGAACTGATTGATACGTTTTATTGTTATCTGAGATGACAGATTTTGGATGTGGAGAAACAGAAGAAGTAATGAAGCTCCATGACTGAAATGTGAGACCGAGTCCTTTAATTCCAAACACAAAACTATGAAAATAAGCAGCTACAGGAATACTGAAATGATCTGTAATACCATTAAAGCAGTTTTGTTTTTATGTTAGTGACTATACCTCCTTTCTACTTATACATAGTAAGTATGACTACTCCTTGAAGCAAGGGCAATATCGGTGGTACTGTGAACATTGGTTTCCCTCAGTCTTATGGGACTTACAATTAATTGACTCACACTTCTGCATTGTTCCCAACTGATACAGCCACAAAATTCATTCAGGAAAATAGCCCATGAGATCATTTGTGACTCTTAGCCCCAATAGCCTGGTACCGCCAGTCCATAAGTATCGTCTGAATGCTACTATTGTGTAATACTGCCAACATGCTGACTCCCGTGTAATTGACTGGACTGCATATGCAGTCTTGTGCATGCATACCACATAGCTGACATTCTTAAGTGTTATCGTTGTGTGACATTTAATTATGTTTCAATGTGTGCATGACTCACATTCAGTTGTCAGTGCACTGTAGCAGTTAACCTCCAGCTGGTGCTGCAAGAACTAGTTTGCAAATGTGTTTTACTGAGAGCAAATGACAGATAACATATGTTGCCCATACTCCAGCACTAACAGTGTGGTACGGTGTGGAATTGTGTATTGCCGTATCATGTGTATGTAATAGAAGAATATGCCATTTTTCATGTGTTTTGGATGACAGTTGTCATGATGTCCCACTGGTGTGATGTGGTGTTGTGTGCCATGTGTTGGCAATGCTGGTGCCATGTGGGATCATATACAGGTGTATCATAGCTATGTGCAGTTCTCATTTTCTGACTGCATCAAGCACCAATGTAGTATTAATCTATACACAGTGGTAGAGGGAGCTTGTACCTACTCAGCACAGACTCCACGTGGGCCAGCAGAGTAATCCAGGCTGCAGAGAGCTGAATAAGCGACTTTTCTTGATACTAAGTATATTTTTTGTTGCTTTCCACATCTGAATACCTAGCAACTGTATTTCGCCTGCCTTTCTGTTACATTGAAGCTGTTTTTACTGCATTTAACTTAATATTGCACTTGGAATCCTTGTTTGTTACTATTTGACTGTATTTGTAGCAAATTCTTCTGTGTAAGCTGTAGTAGCTGATTCATAGCATTTATAAGTGTTTGCTGTACCTGTTTCTGCCTGTTTTGTGAAAAAAGAAAAAAAGAAAAAATATCTCTTGTTTTTCCTGCTTTACTAGTTTAGTCCAGTTTCAGAGTTGCTGATTCCTGGGCTTTGGTTGTAGTTCCTGTGTACTGTTTCCTTGCCTTATTTGGGGAAGGGAAGCTACCTTGCTTACCAGTGGGAGTGGGAAGCATTGAGCTGCCTTTGTCCAGTTTTGTGAGGTTTCAGCCAGTAACTAGTAGTTTATTGGTCGTTTTGGGCCAGTTTCTAGCTTTTCCAGCCCCTGGTATAAAACTTTCAGCTTGTACCTACTCAGCACAGACTCCACGTGGGCCAGCAGAGTAATCCAGGCTGCAGAGAGCTGAATAAGCGACTTTTCTTGATACTAAGTATATTTTTGTTGCTTTCCACATCTGAATACCTAGCAACTGTATTTCGCCTGCCTTTCTGTTACATTGAAGCTGTTTTACTGCATTTAACTTAATATTGCACTTGGAATCCTTGTTTGTTACTATTTGACTGTATTTGTAGCAAATTCTTCTGTGTAAGCTGTAGTAGCTGATTCATAGCATTTATAAGTGTTTGCTGTACCTGTTTCTGCCTGTTTTGTGAAAAAAAGAAAAAAAAGAAAAAATATCTCTTGTTTTTCCTGCTTTACTAGTTTAGTCCAGTTTCAGAGTTGCTGATTCCTGGGCTTTGGTTGTAGTTCCTGTGTACTGTTTCCTTGCCTTATTTGGGGAAGGAAGCTACCTTGCTTACCAGTGGGAGTGGGAAGCATTGAGCTGCCTTTGTCCAGTTTTGTGAGGTTTCAGCCAGTAACTAGTAGTTTATTGGTCGTTTGAGCCAGTTTCTAGCTTTTTCCAGCCCCCTGGTATAAAACGCGGTAAACGGGCGTTAGCTGATTTAGAGCGATTTAGCGCGGAGCTGCCACTGTTGCACACTAGGGCAGTGCCGGTTAAGCAGGTTTAAACTATTCGGGCTACCTAAAGTCCACTCTTCAAATTTTCCCTTAAAACTACCTTCCTCGAACTATACTACTGATCAAATCAGCGTATCCTATAACTAAAAGATCAACTCTACTTGACTCCAAGTAGACTATTCTCTATCTATTAAACCTAGCACTTGCTCCTACAGTACTTATTACCTTGATACGGCACTCTTGTCATAGATAGTACCCCAAAAGGCAACCCCCATTTCTCGGTCACCCACGTCCCCGGAATCTTTTTAAAGTTTTCGTCTACCCTTCTAGCATGTCGAGGGATCAGTTGCTAGTGTCCTCTCCTGCTCAGCTGGTGAACCTGGGAATATTGAGGCAATGTTTCAATTGCCTCATGTACACAGACAACCCTTTCCTCCTCCCACAAAACACAAATACATGCGAGAGATGCAACTATACGGCCAAACTGGAGGCTGAGCTCTCTCAACATAGGACTGGCAAGACCAGTCAGGAGGAGAAGGTTACCACACACACTATAGACCCAGTCTCACATAGTACCATTACAACCTCAAATCATACACATAAACACACAAAGACATACTCGGAGGCTCTGATCAAAAATCTACCAAAACAGCAGAGGCCACCAAAGCAGACACCCAAACAACCACCACCTCAGAACACAACACCCGCAACACATAGACCTCACAGTCAGAGTGTCAAACAGTCACAGCCCTTAAGGCCAAACACAATGCCAGACACACTAGTCATTGGTGACTCCATAGTCAGACACACTGATGTCCCGCTCACCAGACTGAGTAAGGAGAAGGTCACAGTAAGCTGCCTGTCGGGCGCTAGAATCCGCCACATAACGCAAGCACTCAGGTCTCTCAACAGCAGGTACAAATATGACTCAGTCATTGTCCACGCTGGTGTAAACGACCTGAGACGTACCTCCTTGGACTACATGAAAAGAGACATTGAGGAGCTCTCTGATTATGTAGCCCAGGCAGGTATGACCCTGACCTTGAGCAGTATCCTACCTTCACCAAGAATGATGCCACAATACAGAGATAAGATGATCAGCTTTAACAATTGGCTTAAACACTGGTGTCATTCAAAGGGGATCCAGTATCTGTCTGCCTGGGATGACATGCTGGACAAGCCACGCTGCGCAAGGGACGGCTTGCACCTGTCACCCCTGGGATTCCGGATATTGGCAAAGGCTCTTGCCACCCCCATAGTGCCTTTTTTAGGCAAGGCTCAAATTCTAAACCTACCACCCTAGAACACAAAAAAGGAAAAAAACTAAGGGTAATGCTGCTCAATGCCAGAAGTCTAAATCCCAAAATGCACGCACTCGAGGCCCTTCTCAGTATGGAGAACATCGATGTCTGTGCTGTGACAGAAACCTGGTTCAAGGCTCCTGAGAGCACCCCAGCTATCAGGTTTTACCTCATATCATGCGTTCCGGCCCCAAAATCCGGACAATACCAAGAAAGGAGGGGTATCCATATTCATCAAGGACACCCACACCTCAAGACTGGTGGCAACGCACGATGCATTGGAGACCATCCAGGTGCAATTAACCATAGGCAAGACTGCTCTGCAAATTGTAGCATGTTACAGGCCACCCTCACAAACTCAGGAAACTCACATGGCCTTCCTGAAAACACTAGAGGGGATAAATGTATCACCAAACACCATCATACTAGGTGACTTCAATTACCCTAATATAGACTGGGAACACTACTCAAGCCCAAACACCCTAGCCCAAAAGTTCCTGGAATTCATAAACTCAAATGCCATGGAACAACTAGTCACCATCCCCACAAGAGGAGATAACATACTTGATCTCATCATCACGAACATGGGAGCACAATGTTCAACACCGAAGTATACCCCTCACTGGTGAGATCAGATCACAAACTAATCTCGCTGGAGGTCCTCATCCCACCCCCACCTGAAATAAAAAAGACCACAGTAAAGAACTTCTCAAAAGCCGACTTCACACTTCTAACGACTAGTGTGGTCTCCTTTCAGGCCCCCGAGCCGGCGGAAAACAATACTCAAGCCGCTGAATCACTTACAAACGCCTTCTACCAGCACCTGCAGGACTGCATGGATAAGGCAATCCCAAGCAAAACAAAGACTCTTTGTACCAAAGGCAAGCATCCAGTCTGGTGGACCCCAGCCATAAACAAACTCTACAACAAAAGGAGGAAGCTACTACAAGATAGAGCAAAATCCTTAAAAGGTAAGACACCCTTGATCACTTTAAGTAAAAAACTAAGAGCTCTCATAAAATCATCCAAAGCAAATTTCGAGAGAAAAATAGCTAAAGACTCAAAAGACAATCATAAGGCCTTCTTTAGCTATGTTAGAAACCTAGGAGGAAACTCCCAGATATGCTCAGAACTAGTTCAAAATGATGTGAAGATTACTGATCCTACAGACATTGCCAACATACTGGCTGACAGGTTCAGTGCAAACTCCCCTCCCCAAAAGGAGAGATATCTATACCAAATGAGTGCAGCCCCCCAAACATCTCCAGCGCCCAAGTGAGAACTGCTCTCTCCAAAGCAAAAAACACAGCATCCATGGGACCCGATGGTGTCCCCGGCTGTGTGCTCCACGAACTCAATGAGGAATTAAACCCACAGCTAGGACAGCTATTTAATCAAAGTCTTACCTCTGGATACGTACCCAGGGAGTGGCGCACTGCAACTGTGGTCCTATTTCACAAAGGCGGTGCCTCCACAGACCCTGGAAATTACCGGCCCATTAGCTTGACAAGCCTTATCTGCAAAGCCATGGAGAGGATCATAATGGACCTCATAAATAAAGACATAGGGAATTTGCAGACTTTGGATCCAACCCAGTTTGGCTTTGTCAAAGGCAGATCATGCCTTTTAAACTTGGTTGACTTTTTCGAAACAGTCACCAAAGCCATTGATGAGGGAAAGGCAGTCCATACAGCCTACCTCGATCTGGCTAAGGCCTTCGATACAATACCCCACTCGGGTATCATTGAAAAACTCATCAGCTTAAATGTTAGCCCATACATCACAAGATGGGTTGCAAACTGGCTGAGTGACAGAACCCACAGGGTCAGAGTTGCTGGCGCCATGTCAGACTCAAAGCCTGTCACAAGTGGTATCCCACAGGGCTCAGTCCTGGGCCCACTCTTGTTTGGCATCTACTTTTCCGAAGTACAAGCAAACACAGGAGGGTTATGGCTGACAAAGTTTGCAGATGACTGCAAACTGGGCGCCATAGTAGAAAACACATCTGACACAGATATCCTTCAGAAGGGTCTCACAGAAACGGATAACTGGTGCCAGAGCCACGGCCTAAAGTTAAATGCCAAAAATGCATAGTCATACCCTTCGGGAAAAACAAGGTTACCCCTAGCTACCAAATAGGTGGCAATCCACTGAGCACAGAAGAAGTTATCAGGGACCTGGGGACCCAGGTTGATAGTAGTCTGTCATTCGACACCCATGTAGCTAAAGTAGTTAGGAAGTCCTTCTACATTGCCCACCTTATCATGAAGGGATTCTCATCTAGATCAAGGGAGGTCATAGTCTCCCTTTACTCATCACTCATCAGACCAATGATTGAGTACAATGCCCCATTCGGAATGTATCTGACCCGACACTTGCAGCAGCTGGAGAGGCCACAAAAGTTCCTCACCAAAAGGATAAAGGGTCTCAAAAATCTGTCCTATGCTGCCCGACTGAAAGAACTCCAGCTCTATTCAGTCGCTTACGCTGCTCAGAGGTGACCTTTGCCTAACATACAAGGCCATGTCAAACCCAGATTTGATGAATATGCTTCACCTCAAAAAATCTAGATCCATCAGAGCCACAAGGGCGGGAGACTTAAACCTCGACACGGCTATTAATAGGACGTGCTGGAGGGATAGATTCATCACCCAAAGACTCCCTATGCTGTGGAACAAAATCCCGGTACATGTGAGGCAGAGCACCTCGCTGGCCTTGTTCAAGAGAAATCTTGACGGATGGGAGATCGCAGATATACCCCAGGAATTACCTCAGTGTCACTGCTCGACAGAGGCACAGCAAAATAATGGGTATAGTTCCCCATACTAAAGGGGTGGCGTAAGCCACAAAACAATGGGCTAGGCTTATAAATGCCCTCGGGCAGATAGCCTAGTATGAACCTATGAACCTATGAACCTATGAACAGTACATTATGCTGTGTTTGCTGTATCTTACATTTCCACATCTATTATTTAGTCACACCCATTCACACCTCACAAATAGTTCTGCACATTAACTAATTGTACATGTCTCTACATATAGTCATATCCATAGTGACACATGGTTGTACCTTTGACATGAGAACATTCACTGATTTACTGCTGATGTGCTGTAATGATGCTCACAGGAGTGTCCTCTGCTCAGTAATGAGCAGGGTAGATGACATACATCTGCGCTTGTTTATTCAACATTTGCATGAAAGTATATGTGGGTGTGCTTGAAATTCTTAACTTGTTTACCTATGCATGTTGATGTTACATGACTGCCAATTACTGTGTATGTGTGTTTTATACAAAGCCATTTCTGTGGACATCAGAAATAATTCTGCCCATAAATTACTGATTTGTTTGCTGTTTAAAACATTCTTCAGTGTCTCCTTGCTATTTTTTCTACTGTTTAAAAAATTTTTAGTGCTTCACTGCTGTTTTCCTGCTGTTTAAAACATTTTATAGTGTTTCCTGCCTAAGTTAGTGTAGCTAGTAGCTGTAGCATAGTCCAGATACAGGATACAGATTTGCTGCATCTGGGTCTGTTTGTAGTGACTGTTATATTCTGAGCACATTTTTCAAGCTATCTTTGATTGGAAGGGGCCTTTCTGCACCCATATGAAAGAGACTGGAACCTGTCTGGTGAAGGGCAATTAGTCTAGGGCTTGGAGTAAGCACCCTCATTGGTTCTTTTAATTTTTTAAAAAGATTCTTTTAAGTTTTTAGCTTCTGGTATTTAAGCCCCACATTTCAATGTGTTTCTGTTTGTTTGAACTGAGCTGAACTGAGGTGGGCTACCAGCCACAACTCTGACCTGAGGTACCAGACAACTAAAGGCTTCTGAGCTTTTTGAAAAAATATAAGCTGCCTGTTTTTTGCTTGATTATACAATTTATTGCACTTTGTATTGTGTTCTGCTTATTTAATACTGTATTTTAATAGTGTAAACTAAGCTGCACTGTTTGTACTGCATTTGTCTGCCTTACTGTGCCTGTTAAATCATATTGTGTTGCTGTTTTCACTGTTTGCAAAGCTTTTATTTTGATATTTTCACTGATTGCTAAGTCATTGTTGCTACTTTTCACTGTTTGCAAAGTATCTGTTTTGTTTGGTCTATATTCCCGCCAAGTGGTGTTTTAAATAACTGATTTATTTGCTGTTTAATATATTCTTTAGTGTCTCCTTGTTGTTTTTCTGCTGTTTTAAACATTTTTAGTGTCTCACTGCTGTGTTTCTGCTGTTTAAAACATTTTTTAGTGTTTCCCACCTACATTAGTGTAGCTAGAAGCTGTAGCACAGTCTAGATATAGGCTTGTTGAATCAGGGTCTGTTTGTAGTGGCTGTTGTATTCTGAGCACATTTTCCAAGCTATCTTTGATTGGAAGGGGCCCTTCTGCACCCTTGTGAGAGAAGTGTGCTGGCTGAAACCTGTCTGGTGAAGGGTGATTGGTCTAGGGCTTGGAGTAATCACCCTCATTGGTTCTTTTAATTTTTTTTTAAGTTTTTTTTAAGTTTTTATCTTTTAGTATTTAAGCCCCACATTTGAGCATGTTCTGCTTGTTTCCGCATTGGGCAGCACCATGCACTGCCACACAATTGTGCACCACAGCTGGACAGATAATTTTGACAATTTTTCCCTTAGACACAGCTGTACTACATTAGTGTAGTCCTAATCTTTGGTACATTTTCAGTCCAACACATATTGCTAGTGAACTGTGACCTATAAAACCACCAGCCAAAAGCCCCGTCAGAAATACCCATCTACAGAGCACCTCCTAGATCAGTTCTGAAGGCACCCCCTTTGTGATAACAGTTCTTCAAACCTAGCATTATGGACAGTTGGACTACCCCTGTTTCTTCTGCCAACCTTGTTGATTTGTGTCTCCTGAAGCAGTGTAGCAACTGCCTCATGTACACTGACAACCTTCTACTAATAAATCACTCTAGTATTGAGTGAAAGAGATGTATCTACACCACAAATTTTGAATCCCTGCTCTCTAGCACTCAAAACAGTAATACTGAGTAGGTTGTCAACTCACCCATCACTACTCATGCACATAGTACCACTATCCATACATATAGTATGTATCCAACACATAAATCAACATAATCAAGGTTCTCTCATAAAAGTTACTGAAACACCAGAGACCTCCAAACACAAGATTGCTATAACCAACACAGTTCCCACAGCACCCAAGACACATAGCAACACCAGTGTCTCACCTACCAAGCACTTAAGGCATAATGCTCATAAACCAAATTTTCTTGTCATTAGTGAATCCATAGTGAGATACACGTATGTCCCACTCACCAGGTTAGATAAAGATAAAGTCATGGTCAGCTGCCTGTCCGGTGCCAGGATTTGTCAGATCATGCATGTACTCAGGTCTGTCAGCAACAACTACCATTATGATTCTATCATAGCTCATGTTGGAGTGAACGACCTGAGACATACCTCAGTGGACTCTATGAAGAGAGACATAATTGAGCTCTCTGAGTATGTGTCCCAGGCAGGTATGTCTCTAGTCACGAGCAGCTTATTACTCTCACTATAATGATGCCACAGTATAAACAAAAGAAGATTGATTTCAATAATTTGCTTAGTTTTTGGTGTCATTCAAAGGGGATCCAGTTTCTGTCAGCCTAGAATGACATGGTTGACAAACCTCTCTGCCTTGCCAGAGACAGTTTGTACCTGGCACTGCTGGGCTTTCAGCTGCTGGCAAAGGCTCTTGCCTTCCCCATAGTGCCTTTTTTTGGCAAGGTCTCAATAACAAAATTGCCAAAGTGAAAATTGCCAATCATAACAAAATAAGGGTTATGCTGCTAAACACTAGGAGCTTAAACCAAAACTGCACACCCAGGAAGCACTCCTATCACTGGAGGATGTAGATATCTGTGCAGTCACAGAAACCTGGTTCAAGGCCTCAGAGAGTATCCTGGCCTTGAAAAACTACTATGCCTTCTGCATCTTCAGAATGTAAAGCGAACACATGAGAACCAAAGGAGGCTGTGTTTCAATCTATATTAGAGATAAATTCACCTCACGACTAGTTAGACAGGACATCTTCATAGAGTTACTCCAAGTTCAGATTAGTGTGTATAAGACCCCCATTCAAGTCATAGCTAGTTATAGATTCCCCTCAGTTGATCTTGATGTGCATGAGGCCTACTTCACCAAACTAGAGTCAATCCAAATATTGCCAAACACTCTGGTCATAGGGGATTTCAATTATACCACCATCAACTGGGAAACCTACTCACTAGCACAAAAGTTCATTGACTTTGTTAACTCAAATGCCCTGGAACAAATTGTTCAAACCCCAACAAGAAGAACAAACATACTAAATCTGGTCCTCATTAACATGACAAACAGATGCACCACCGCAACGGATGGACCCTCATTAGTTAAATCTGACCACAAATCAGTCTCCTTCAAACTGGTACCAACACCAGAACTCACAAAGGGTGAAGTCAGACTAAAAAAACTTCACTAAGGCAAACTATACCCTCCTAAGAGGAAGGTATACATGCATTCCAAGCCCCACCCCCAGCTGGAAGTGGTAACTACATCAAAGCTTACACTAAAGCCCTGTACAATCACTTGTATAAGTGTATATTTTTGGCTGTTCCAGAGAGAATGAAAGCCAGAGCCCCAAGTATAAACAAGGCACCCTGGTGGACATCCAGCATCAATCAATAAAACATTTGCTGTCTCTGAAAACTAAAGCAAGGCCCTATCAATGGAAAAGCACACTCCTCACCCTCAACAGGCATATAAGACAACATTGAAAATACACTAGAACCACAAACTAAAGGAACCAAAAATATGGCAGGCACACGTGGATCACAAAACCAGTTGCAAATGAATCCAAGGCACAAGAAGTTGTAGTCACTTTTTAATTCCAGAAAAACACAATAAAATAAGCACTTTCATCATCAACTATTGGAGACGTCATCATCTATGGTCTGATGAAGTCTCCAATAGTTGATGATGAAAGCGCTTATTTTAGTGTGTTTTTCTGCAAATAAAAAGTGACTACAACTTCTTCTTGTGCCTTTTATTCGTTTGCAACTGGTTTTGTGGTCCATGTGTGCCTGCCAGATTTTTTGTTTCTTCAAATAAGACTACGTCACCTCCTCTAAGCGTAACTTTGAGAAAAACTTAGTAATAACAGCCAAGAATAACCATAAGGCCATTTACAGCTATGTATGCAGCCTAAAAGGTAGGACCCAAGCATGTGTCGAACTAGTGGCTAACGGTATCACACACACCGATCCCACAGAGATAGCAAACCTACTGGTGGACAGATTTGGTGAAAAGTTCACTCCCTTATGCCCTCCAAAATTATCACAAACCTTGTCCCAACCCCCACCCTAGATATCTGAGGAGCAGGTCATTAAAGCCTTGTTTAATTCAAAAAACACAGCCTCTATGGGACCAGATGACATTCCAGGCTGTATTCTAAACAAAATAAAACATGAACTACCATCCCCATTAAGTACCCCTATTCAATCACAGCCTAACTGGTGGAATGAATAACAGCAACAGTTATTCCCCTCCACAAAGGTGGCTTAGCAACACACCCGGGGAATTATAGACCCATAAGTCTGACCGGCCTCATCTGTAAGACCATGGAACTTATCATCATGGACCTCATAAATAAAGACACAGGCAACCTCCAAACCCTGGATCTGACCCAGAAGAGCAGATCCTGCCTGTTAAACCTGGTGAATTTCTTTAAAAATGTGGCCAGGGCCATTGAAGAGAGCATATCAGTGCATACAGCATACCTCGACTTGGCAAAGGCCTTCTACACAATCCCTCACTCAGGCATTACCGATAAACTTAGCAAACTGAATGCAAATCCCTTTGTTGTAAGATGGGTTGCCAACTGGCTCACAAACCAGTCACACACTATCAAAGTGGGTGACTCCACATCAACCAGAAGACCTATCACCAGTGAGGTTCCACAAGGGTCAGTGCTGAGCCCCTACTGTTTGGTACATACTTGTCAGAAGTTCAGGCCAAAACTAAGGGGCTGTGGCTGACCAGGTATGCAGATGACTGCAAACTGGGTGCAATTATCGAATCCCCAAGTGCTGTCAGTGTACTTCAGGAGGGTCTTACGCAGACTAGCAACTGGTGTCTTAGTTACGGTCTCAAACTAAATGCAAAGAAATGCATCATCATTCCCTTTGATAAAAACAATGTCCCTTCACACTATCAAATTGACAACAATACCCTATGTACCTATGAAGTGGCAATGGATCTGGGGTCACAAGAAGACTGCGACCTTAACTTTGATCACAATGTGTCAACTGTAGTAAGGAAGACTTTCTATGTAGCACACTTGATTAGCAATGGTATCACCTCTAGAGCAAAGGAGTTTATAACCCCTCTATACTCATCACTAATCAGGCCCATAATTGAGTATAACACCCCCATCTGAAGTAGTTACTTCATTTGCTCTGCAACCTGTGGGTATCGGATCCGATCTCGGATCCGAGCCGGCAGCTTTCCAAGCTACAAGATCCGAGCTCCTAGCTCCTCCCCCCTACCCATAATCCCCTGCTATGTGCTACATTACTTCAGATCGTTTTTTGCCGTGGCTGAAGCAGCTACGTTTGAAGAGCTCCTTGGCTTTTGGTGAGATTGACCCTTTTTTTTGTGACTGAAAAAAAAAAAAAAAAAAAAAAAATCTTTTCTAGTTGTGAGAGTGTGTAGTTCCTGGGGTTAGTTTAGCTTAGTGTAGTTTAGTTAGATACCTTTATTTTCCCTTTCTAACTAGTTTTCTTGTAGTTCCCGCTTTTCACCCTCCCCCACTTAGTGTTTGGGTGTGTTCTTTGGTGTGAGTGGTGTTATGACTGAAGGGCCTAAGGCGGTGTTCTCAAAATGTACTGAGTGTGGCCATAAGCTTTTGCCAGCGGATGGCCACACTCAGTGCGTTTTATGCTTGGGGGCGGCCCACTTGTCATCGGCCTGCACAATCTGTGCGGCCTTTAACCCCTGAGCTCTCAGGGACAGGAAGAACAAGCTGATCCTGGCGGGCTTGTTGCCTCTGGAATCGGCTTCTTCTTCCTCCCCCTCTCAGGCACAGGCTGTCTCGGCAGCCCTCGTGCCTTCTGTGCCCCCGACTCAACCTGGGACTCAACCTCCCTCTTTGGTTGTGAGTTCGGGGGACTCAGGTACCTCCACTACGGTGGAGAAAAGACATAAAGACAAGGGACATAAGTCCCACAAAAGGCGGGCTGAGACTCAACCCTCAGCCCCGCCGTCTAAACTGGCTAGGTCTACCTCGAGGGTCTCCGGATCCTACCCCTCTCGGCTCCGTTCGCCTCGTTTTTTGCCGGAGCCAGAGGAGGAGTATCAGTCTCCCTCGAGGTCTTCGAGGCGCCCTCCCGGCCCGCCTCGACGACTTCTTCAAGATCAACTAGAAGCCTCACTGAAGCAGACATGGATCGGATGATGCACCAATTCATCCAGACCCAGATGCAGATGGGGGTGCTCTTGCCTCCCCCCCCTGGGGGGGGAGTGCGGCCCCCATGTTTGCTCCGATTACTCCTTCTCCGACCCGTTTTCGGGTCTCGGAGTCATCGGATCCAGGCCCTTTCAGAACTGGGGATTTGTCGGCGCCGATAGCTCCGGTCGCTTCGACGCCGACTGTGCCTTCGAGTCTGTCGGATCCAAGCTCTCGGGGCCGAGGGCTGAGCATCGGATCCGGGGAGCTGGTGTGTCTTCGGCTCCGTTGGGTTTGGAGCACACCTCTCTCTCGGCTCCGGCTGCATCGGCTCCGACCCCGATCCCTACCTCGGAGCCGAGGAGGTTGCTCTCGGAGCCTGGCGAGAGTAGCTCTCCTTTGGCTTTTGAGGTTGTGGAGAGGGTACTGTCGAGGACCTCCAGGTCCCCGGTTCGGGCGTCGGATCCTCCCGTACCCCTGCTGCATGTGGGTCTATCCTCCATCATCCGACCATCGGGACAGCCTGCTCAAGCCCTCCAGTTGGTTCTCTTGGAGGAACAGGACCCCGTTGACGAACCCTCTTCGGACAGTCCCACCGAGGAGGTCCCTCATAAACGTCGGTGCAAGAGGAGGCACCTGGACTCCCCCGAGTCCATTACAACCGACACGGATTTAGATGAAGGGGAAGGTTCCCCAAGGTCACCCCCCGAGGATGTCTCCTTTGGAGACATCATGGAAATGTTGCGTATTAGAGGGGGGTGGTCTGCCCAAAAACCTTCCGGGGATGAATACGTGTTCCTGGATGCATTTGAGGCAGGCCCTTCTACCTCCTGGGTGTCCACTCCGGCTGACCCCCTGGTAGACCTAATTACTACCAGGGAGTGGAAGGAGCCCGACACCGTGGAGCCTATCCCGAAGCGACCCGACATGATCCTTAGCCCCCCCAGTGGATAGACAGTCTTGAGCCAAGGGATCCCCGTGGATGCCATGTTGGTGGCGGCTGCCACCAAGAGAGAACTCGCGCAGGAGAGTTCTTCGGTTCACCCGCCAGATAAGGAATCTCGGGCACTGGACTGCATTGGGAAGCGGATGTTTGCTTCAGCGACCTTTTCTATAAGGGCGCTGAACTATATGGCACATACCATTAGACTGCAATGAGACTTAATTAAGGAATACGCTGCAGCCCCCCGGAGTCCATGTCGGTCGAGGACAAGAAAGTTTTCTCGACTCGTATGGCCACTCTGAAATCCATCTCTATAACACGTCCATGCGTCTACTCTCCCATGCTATGGAGGGAGCCGCTAGGGCCAGCGGAGCCGGGGTCATCTTGCGACATCACTCCTGGCTCCGTCTTTGTGATTTCGCGGATCCCTTCAAGGCGTCCTTCGCAAATGCACCCTTTGATGGATCTTCGCTCTTCGGCAATACCATTCGTGAGACGCTGATCCAAAGCAAGAAGGATGGGAAAATGCAGTCTGCCATCGGGGTCCGCTTCTCTAATCCCCAACAATCCTTTTCTAGGAATCAGAGGGGACAAAAGAAGCTGTGATTCCATAAGTCTGAGCAATCCCATCCAGCTTCGGACCCCTCGTCCTCTAGAGGCAGAAGAGGACAAGGTGGATGCCGGCCCAGAGGCAGAGGGGGACCGCGTAACTTCGGGTCCAGGGAACCCTTCCCGGATAGACCCGTGCAGCAGCCCTGAGGGCTTACCCGGCTGTCCCTCTCTGGAGGCAGTCGGGGGGGGCGGTTGTCGGAGCATCTGTCAAACTGGGAGTCCATTACGACAGATCGATGGGTGCTCCGCATCATATCCAGAGGTTATACCATCCCCTTCATAAACCACCCTCCCTCGACCAGACACCTCCCCGATGTTCCACCCGATCAAAGGGAGGCAGCTGCTTCAGAGGTCCTGAAGTTGCTAGAAAAAAGAGCCATCCAGCCTGTACCCCCAGACCAGTCCGGATTGGGTTATTACTCCAGGTTCCTTTTAGTGCCAAAAAGATGGGGGACCTAAGACCCATTTTAGACCTCTCCGCTTTGAACCTGTTCATTCCCAAAGAAAAATTTTGGATGGTCACCCTCCAATCGATTCTCCCCCTTCTGTGGCAGAACAACTGGATGTGCTCTATAGACCTCAAGGATGCGTACTACCACATTTTGATGGACAGACGATCCAGAAGGTTTCTCCACTTCCAGCTGGGAGCCAGTCATTACCAGTTCAGGGTTCTCCCATTCGGCCTCACCTCAGCCCCCAGGGTGTTCACCAAGGTCATGGCAGTGGTTGCAGCCCACCTGAGACTTCAGGGCATTCAGGTCTTTCCGTACCTAGACGACTGGCTCCTTACCGCCACCAACAGGCATCAGCTCTGCGTGGCAAGAGATTATGCTCTGACCCTTGCCCAGAGCTTAGGCATCTCAGTGAACCTTCAGAAATCCTCTCTTTGCCCCGTACAGGTCCTGGAGTTCATAGGGGCTAGTTAGATACCCGCATCTCCCGAGCTATGCTAACTGCGGACAGGCTGAACAACTTGTCGTTTCAGGTGCTCACCCTTCTTCAAAGTCCGGCTTCGGTGGCGGAATTAGTCCTGAGGGCACTAGGATCTATGGCAGCAGCGATCAGTCTCTCCCTTCACGCGCGTCTGCGGATGAGGGTTCTGCAGTGGACCCTTCAAGTTCAGTGGTCTCTACTACTCCATCCGTTGAATACCCCGATTCCTCTGAGCAGAGTTTGCAAGGACTCCCTTCTTTGGTGGCTCCACGCCCCAGAGCTGAGGGAAGGGAGACCCTTTGTTGTCCCTCCCCCCCAAGCCACGCTGACCACGGATGCTTCTCGCCTCGGGTGGGGGGGGGCATTGTTTGGGCAGAACCGTCCAAGGCACGTGGACTCCCCTAGAGACTGCTTTGTATATCAGTGTCCTAGAGATGAGGGTGGTGCTTCTAGCGTTGCAAGCTCTCCACGACCTTCTACCTCTGGGGACTATTGCAGTCCAGATGGACAACATGTCAGTAGTCTGGTACATAAACAAGCAAGGAGAAACCAGGTCCTACCCCCTTTGCCAGGAGGCTATGAGAGTGTGGGAATGGGCGATATCCACCAACCATTTTCTGGTAGCAACGCACATTCCGGGTCGTTCCAACATATTGGCGGACAAACTGAGCGGAGTGATTCTCACTCCATACGAGTGGTCTCTCCATCCATCAATTGCAAAGCAGATCTTCCACAAATGGGGTTGGCCTTGCTGCAATCTTTTTGCTTCTCCCTTAAACACAAAATGCAGCGAGTACTTCGCAGTACTTCCCCCCGAAGGGGAGAATCCCAGAGACACTCTAGTCCATGCTTGGCCGCCCGGTCTACTTTATGCTTATCCCCCCTCCCGCTTATGACGAAGTTCATACAGAAAGCCCATCGGTTGGGGAGCAGAGTTATCCTCATCGCCCCATTCTGGCCTCGCCAGATCTGGTTCCCTTACCTGTGGTCTCGCATTGTATCTCTGCCATGGATACTGGATCCCATTCCAGACCTGATTTCACATCCGGCGGGATCCCAACCCCCAAACCTGGTGAACCTCAAGCTTGTGGCTTGGTTGCTCCAGTTTCACTGATGGCTGGGACTCCCAGTATCTCATCTCCTGTTAAGGCCATTCTAGTCACAGCACATAAGCCGACTACTAGGAAAATTTACTACAGCAAATGGAAACGTTTCTCCATCTGGGCTAAAGATAGAAGCCTGGATCCATTTACAGTTCCTATTCCTACTATTCTAGACTTCCTGTCGCTGATCTTTAGGCAGGGAGCAAGTGCTTCTACAGTTAAAGTGCAATTGGCAGCCATCTCCCATTTCCATGTGGGAGATGGACTAGGATCTTTGACTTCTACAAGATTATGTAAAACCTTCTTGTGGGGCGTTTTCCTCTTGAAGCCTCCGGTGAAAGTAGTGGTGCCCCTGTGGGATTTGACCTTAGTCTTACAAGCCTTGACAGGCCCACCCTTTGAACCCGCGGCTTCGATTCTGTTAAAATTCTTGTCTTCGAAAACAGCCTTTTTGGTGGCCATTACTTCAGCCAAAAGGGTTTCAGAACTTCAAGCTTTATGTATGAAGCATCCTTATCTCATTTTTCACAAGGATAGAGTGTTCCTCAGGACTAATCCTTCGTTCTTACCTAAGGTGGCTTCAGAGTCAAATATCAATCAATCAATAAACTTATCCATGTTCTTCCCAAATTTTCAGAATAGAGGAGAATACAAATTGCACAAATTGGATGTGCACAGACAACTGCATTTTTACCTGCACAGGACTAAAGATTTTCGCAAGTCGGACCAGTTGTTCATGTCATTTGCTAAATCGGCCATGAGTAAGGCCATCTCCAAAGTGACTGTAGCAAATTGGATTTGTCAATGCATAGTTCACGGGTACTTATCTGCAGGCAAACTGGTTCCTATCGGAATTCACCCTCATTCTACGAGGGCTGTGGCCACCTCAGCAGCCTTCTGGTCCAGGATCCCCTTGGATGACATATGCTCAGCAGCTACCTGGTCCTCTTCTCATACGTTTATTTCTCATTATATGTTGGATATGGTATCGAGAGGTAGGGCTTCCTTTGGCTCCGCGGTGCTTCAGAATATCCTTCCATAAGGCCGCCCAGGGTTTTCCCTACATAGCTGGGGACTCTGTCCCACAGGTTGCAGAGCAAATGAAGTAACTACTTCAGATAAAAAAGTTATGTACTCACCATAACGTTCCATCTGAGTAGATACTTCATTTGTCTGCAACCGACCCCCCCCCCCTGCCATCCCCCGAACCTTTTCAGGACTCCTGATCACCAAAGAAATCTTTGTTCTACTGTTAGGAGAGTGATCTGGTATTGCTTCCTCTATCGAGGCTAGGAGTTGTGTAAGAGACAAAAAAATTGATCTGAGGTAATGTAGCACATAGCAGGTGATTATGGGTAGGGGGGAGGAGCTAGGAGCTCGGATCTTGTAGCTTGGAAAGCTGCCGGCTCGGATCCGAGATTGGATCCGATACCCACAGGTTGCAGACAAATGAAGTACCTACTCAGATGGAACGTTATGGTGAGTACATAACTTCTTTTTTTGGCATGTACTGTACAAAGCCCCTGCAGTAATTGGAGAGACCTCAGAGTTTTCTAACAAAGAAGATCACTCTGCTCTTCAGTGTGGAAGAAATATTAGCTGAACTGGTAGTTAGTCAGTGTTTGCTGAATTTTGTTATTTGCTAGTAATTACAGGTGTGGGGGTAGTCACATTCTTTGATTTCCTGTCCTTGCCTATTTAAGTGGTACAGTGTGAAATATTTTCTGCTTAAAAACCTCAGCTTTGGCTGGCTAACAACTTGTTATATTCAACTGGACGTATAAGAGAATTTAAGTACCTTTATCTGCTTTTTTTCAAAAAATACAGTATTTAAATTGATTTTAACTGTGTGGAAAGAATATTTAGCTGAACTGGAACTTTTCACTCTGCTCTTCAGTTTGTCCCAGCCACCCTCCCTGTTTTTGTTTTGGTGTTAATCTTAGTGGCCTTGCAGCTGCCCGCCCCTCTTGTAAATTTGTGTTTGGATACTCCTTCTGGGCCCATCTCATTTGCTCACTCAACTGAGTGCAATGAGATCATATTCTGATTTGAGGCACTCCTACTGTGTACAAAGAGAGCATCTGGGAAACAGAAAAAAAAAAAAAAAAAAATTTAAGCTTGTTTCCTGCCTTTCCTGTTAAGTGGTATAGACTATTTGTAGGCTTTTGAGCCCCCAAGCCCTTCTGTGTTGGAGGGAAGCCTTCTAGCTTAGTTTTTTTTTCCCTATAACTAGCCAGTTTTCTAGTTTCAGCACTCAAATCTGTTTCTTTGATCTCAGCACTTGTTCAGAAAAAAAAAAATTAATCTGCTTTTACTGTACTTGTGTTTCTACCTACTTTTTTTAAACTTTTGCATCATCTTAAAAGTACTCAATTGTATTTATTACTATTTGGTGTAACTCATTCTAGGCCTTCTGGTTTAAACACTTGGGCTTCGGACCAGTTGTTTTGCACTGAGATGGTTTGTGGTCTGCACTGTAGTGGCAGAACAGATAGCTTACATCCTTCTAGGTTGGGAACTGCTGATTGAGGGCTCAGTGTCTGTTATTCTAAAAGTGTATTAATTCTGGTTTAAGCACTTAGGCTTTCAGGCCAGTTATTTTACATTAAGAGGGTTCGTGGTCTGCACTCTTGTGGGAGGAGAGGCTGGACTCTGCCCTTCTGAGCTGGGAATTTCTGATTGAAGGCTTATAGTGCATGCATATCTGAACTGCTTCTTACTGAAGTTGGTGCACCTTGTTTGCTGTGGCATAGACTGGATTTGGGCCTGCTGGATCTAGCTTTGTTTGTGTAACTTGAGCACTAATCCAGGCATTCTCTAAAGTATTCAACTGTATTTATTACTGCTTGGTAGTAACTTGATTAAAGTTTAGCCGTCATTCTAAGTCTTTTGGATTAAGCACTTGGGCTTCAGACCAGTTGTTTTACATTAGGAATGTTTGTGGCATGCACTGTGGTGGCAGGACAGGTAGCTTTCATCCTTCTAAGTTGGGAACTGCTGATTGAGAGCCCAGTGTCTGTTATTCTTAAAGTGTATTAGTTCTGGTTTAGGCACTTGGGCTTCAGGCCAGTTATTTTACATTAAGAAGGTTTATGGTCTGCACTCTTGTGGGAGAAGAGGCTGGACTCTGCCCTTCTGAGCTGGGAATTTCTGGTTAAAGGTTTATAGTGCCTGAATATTTGAACTGTATCTTACTGAAATTGGTACACCTTGTTTGCTGTAGCATAGACTAGATCCAGGCCTGCTGAATATAGCTTTGTTTATATGCTTGTTGTTTGTTTGCTTGTTATTTCCCTGGAATGCTAATTCCACCTAATACGCGGCTTCTCAGCACTTCTGTGGCTCACTAGTGATATCTGCATTGCTTACTGTACTTATTTACTTGTTTCACTTGAAAGAAAGTTACTGTTTGTCGTTTTTGCATTTAAGTTACCTGTAACACATTGCACTTAAGTTACCTGGCACTTGCTCACTAAAGCAATTATATAAGTCAGCACTAAAATTTAAAGCACTACACCCTCACTCCCCACTGGCCCTGGTTTTCAATTATTAAGGAATTCCCAATATTATTCTAGCATGTCCAAAGGTCAGTTGTCAATCTCCTCTCCGGTCCAGCTGGTGAATCTGGGAATCTTGAGGCAATGTTACAACTGCCTCATGTACACAGACAACCCTCTCCTCCTCCCAACAAATTCCAACACATGTGAGAGATGCAACCATATAGCCAAACTGGAGGCTAAGCTCTCTCAACTCAGTACTGGCATAACCAGTCAGGAGGAGAAGGAAACCATACTCACTACAATTCCAGTCTGACATAGACCTACCACGACAGCAAACCAAACACATAATCACACAAAAACATACTCAGAGGCTCTAAATAAAGATCTGCCAAAGCAGCAGAGACCTCCAAAGCAGACACCCAAGCAGCCGCTACCCCAAAACAAAACACGTGCAACACATATCTCACAAAGCCAGTGTGCCAAACAGTCACAGCCCTTAAGACTAAACAACACACCTGATACACTTGTAATAGGTGACTCTATCGTCAGGCACACTGACGTCCTGCTCACCAGGCTGAACAAGGAGAGGGTCACGGTGAGCAGCCTGTCGGGTGCTAGGATCTGCCACATAACACAAGCACTCAGGTCACTCCAAGGCAAGTACAAATATGACTCAGTCATTGTCCATGCCGGTGTGAATGACCTGAGACGTACCTCCCTGGACTACATGAAAAGAGACATAAAGGAGCTCTCTGAGCATGTAGCCCAGGCTGGTATGACCCTGACCTTGAGTAGCATCTTACCCTCACCAAGAATGATGCCACAATATGAAGACAAGATGATCAATTTCAACAATTGGCTTAAGTACTGGTGTCATTCAAAGGGGATCCAATGCCTGTCAGCTTGGGATGATATGCTCGACAAGCCATGATGCTTCGCTAGGGACGGCTTGCACCTGTCACCCCTGGGCTTTCGGATATTGGCAAAGGCTCTTGCTACCCCCATAGTGCCTTTTTTAGGCAAGGCTCAAAAGACAAACCCCCCTCCATAGGTATCAGAAGGGATAAGAAACTAAGAGTAATGCTACTCAACGCCAGAAGTCTAAACCTCAAGATGCACGCACTCAAAACTCTCCTTAGCATGGAGAACATCGATATCTGTGCAGTAACAGAAACCTGGTTCAGGGCTCCCAAGAGCACCCCAGCACTACCAGGTTATACCTCATACCATGCTTTTCGGCCCCAAAACTTGGACCGAACCACAAAAGGAGGGGGAGTATCGATATTCATCAAAGATACCCACACCTCCAAGTTGGTGGCAAAGCACGAAGCATCAGAGACTATCCATGTGCAACTAGCAGTGGGTAAAACTGCCTTCCAGTTTATAGCCTGCTACAGACCACCGTCCCAAAACCAGGAACCCCACTCGGCCTTCCTGAGAACACTGGAAAATATGAAGGTCTCTCCAAACACCATTATATTGGGCGACTTCAACTACCCAAACATAGACTGGGAGCATTACTCTAGCTCCAACACCCTAGCCCAAAGGTTCCTAGAATTTATAAACTCAAATGCTATGGAACAACTTGTTACCACTCCCACAAGAGGGGAAAACATACTGGACCTGATCATCACCAACATGGGGACTCTATGCTCCAGACCAGAAGTGTATCCCTCACTGGTAAGATCAGACCATAAACTAATCTCACTGGATATTCACATCCCGACCCCACCCCCTGCCCAGACAACCACAGTGAAAAACTTCTCTAAAGCAAATTTTACACTCCTCAAAACTGAGGTGGAATCCTTCAAAGCCCCCGGGCCTGTGGAAAATACAGCCCAGACTGCAGAATCCTTTATAAACGCATTCTATGAATACCTTCAGGAATGCATGGATCATGCATTCCCAAATAAAACCAAGACCCAATCCTCCAAAGGCAGACGTCCTGTCTGATGGACCCCAGCCATAAACAAACTATACAATAGAAGGAGGAAGCTACTAAATGATAAAGCAAAATCCCAAAAAGGGAAGGCATCACTGATCAGTATTAGCAAAAAACTACGGGCACACATAAAATTGTCTAAGGCCAGCTTGAGAGAAAATTGCACAGGACACTAAGGATAATCACAAGGCTTTTTTTAGTTATGTTAGGAACCTGGGTGGTAATTCCCAGATATGCTCAGAATTAGTCCAAAATGACAAAAAATACACCGAACCCACAGACATTGCCAACATCCTAGCTGACAGGTTCAGCACAAACTTCTCCCCCCCCTCCCCACCAAAAGGGCAAATATCTATCCCAAGAGTGCTGCCCCCCTGACATCTCAGATGCTCAGGTAAGAGCCGCCCGCTCCAAAGCAAAAAACACAGCATCAATGGGACCAGATGGTGTCCCGGGCTGCGTCCTACATGAACTCAAAGAAGAGCTAAACCCAAACATAAAACTACTGTTCAATCTCAGCCTTACTACAGGATATGTGCCCAAAGAGTGTCGTACAGCAACAGTGGTCCCTCTCCATAAAGGTGGTGCCTCAACGGATCCTGGAAACTATCGCCCCATAAGCCTGACTAGCTTGGTCTGCAAAGCTATGGAAAGGATCATCATGGACCTCATAAATAAAGATATTGGGGACCTACAAACACTGGATCCTACCCAGTTCGGCTTTGTTAAGGGCAGATCCTGCCTCTTAAACCTGGTTGATTTCTTTGAAACAGTCACCAAGGCCATTGACGAGGGGAAGGTGGTCCACACAGCCTACCTGGACCTCGCAAAAGCCTTCGATACAATACCCCACTCGGGCATTATAGATAAGCTCACCAGCTTAAATATAAACCCCTATGTCACTACATGGATTGCAAACTGGCTCAAGGACAGAACCCACATGGTTAGAATTGCTGGAGCCATGTCAGACTCCAAACCAGTTACAAGTGGTGTCCCACAAGGCTCAGTCCTGGGACCCCTCTTGTTTGGTATATATTTCTCGGAGGTACAGGCCAACACGGAAGGACTGTGGCTGACCAAGTTCGCAGATGACTGCAAACTGGGTGCCATAATCGACTCTCCAGCCGACACAAGCATCCTCCAAAAGGGCCTCATAGAAACAGACAACTGTTGCCAGAGCCATGGCCTCAAGCTAAATGCCAAAAAGTGTATAGTCATCCCCTTTGACAAAAACAAAGTGCCCACAAATTACCACATAGGTGGAAATCCATTAAGTACAGAAGAAGTAATTAGGGACCTGGGGACCCAAGTTGATAGCAATCTCTCATTTGACAACCACGTGGCCAAAGTGGTTAGAAAAACATTTTATATAGCCCACCTAATCATGAAGGGATTCACATCTAGATCAGGGGAGGTCATCATGCCTCTTTACTCATCCCTCATCAGGCCCATAATTGAGTACAATGCCCCTTTTGGGATGTACCTTACCAGACACCTGCAGCAACTGGAAAGACCCCAAAAGTACCTCACCAAGAGGATCAAAGGGCTCAAACAGATGCCATATGCTGCCCGGTTAAAGAAACTCCAGCTCTACTCAGTGGCATACCGCCTGTTCAGAGGAGATCTGTGCCTGACATATAAAGCCATGTCCAACCCGAATTAATGGACATGCTGCACCTCAGAAAATCCAAATCCCATCGAGCTACGCTTGAGAGACTTGAACCTCAGCACTGAAATAAATAGGACATGCTGGAGGGACAGATTCATAACCCAGAGGCTCCCTTCACTCTGGAATAAAATCCCAGTCCAGGTTAGGCAGAGTCCCTCATTGACTCTCTTCAAGAGGAATCTTGATGAGTGGATGGGAGATCATAGGTTTACCCCGGGTATCACTTCTGTGTCACTGTTAGATAGAGGCATAGTATACTAACCTCGAAAAAGGGCATAGCAAAATAAATTTAAAATGGGTGGCGAAAGCCAAACACATTCTGGCTAGGCTTATAAATGCCCTAGGGCAGATAGCCTAGTATGAACCTATGAACCTAAGGGACTCCAAACTCAGTTTCGTATAGACTTCTTACGGGAGACTTATGCCTGGCTTACAGAGCAATCTCCAACCCAAACATAATGAATCTGCTTCACATCCGTAAATCAGAAGGGACTAGAGCTACCTGTTTCAGGGACCTAAATATGGCCTGTGACTTGAATAGGACATGCTGGAAGGACAGTTTTGTCTCCCAGCAACTGCAGCGTCTTTGCAATGGGCTGCCAATTTATGTGACGCAGCACACCTCTATGACACTGCTCAAAAGGAACCTGGGTGAGTGGATGGGGCATTATAAATTCGTATGGGGGAGAGTACCCACAACCATCCTGGACATGGGTAATCATTACTAAATACAATCCTGGGTATTGACTAGAGTATCTGTGGTATTACATTGGGATGAAGTGGCTAGGCTTGAAATGACCTTCCATTTGCTTTAATATGGTTTGAGTTTGGCTTCTACAGCATCCTGTGTGCTGTACACATGCATTTTCAGTGTGGCAACTTAAATTGTCCTTGTTTTGCCTGATGTGGATCCATGTTGTCCACCTCCCTTCCACCTTCAAATGTCTGTATTATATTTTGTATATATGTTTGCCTTTGTTGCAATTATTGACCATTGCCATGTGTTAGTTTGTTGACATGGTGAACATGTGCCAAATGTATGGCCATTTTACGATGCGGGACATCTGCACACAAGTCATTGGCTACTGCTTGCATTACATCTTTGTTTTTATTCTACCTGTGTGTTAACCAGTGTACATTGTTGAAGAATCATGTGCACAACCTCATCTATTTTCTAAGCTGTGTTAAGCATTGATGTGTATTGACCTTGATTTTGTGTACGTATTTAGGCCACTGACAGTCATATATATATATGCATCTGCACCTGTGTGTTGCATTTGACATGGCATATGTGTGTAATATATATGCATTCTATTACACATTTGGGTTGTGTATACTTACTTGTGTATTAAGCAGACATTTTGTTGGGTTTGTTTTCAATACTTCTGTTTGGCACTGTGCTTGTTTTTCGTTTTTTTGCCTTTCACATGCACAGTCGTAGGTTTGATTCTGTTCTCTGCTGGAGTTATCTAGCATTGTTAGACCTACATGTGCTCATCTGTGATGTTGTTGGCTTACACTTGCCCTGTTGACAGACTATTTTGATATGTGTTTATCCAATTTGTATTGTGATCCTTATTTATTACCCTCCAGCATATGTCTACCATTGGTCATACACATCCAGGTATCACTGCCACACACTTTGCAACATGTCATAATGTGACAGTGCATAGGTAGATATGGTTTCTGCATTGTACCCTGGCTGGTTTACATCCCAACCCTGTTTGACAACTTTTCCTTGCCCGTGTTATGCTGTCTGTATAAATTACCTGTCCTTACTGTTTTTTTTTCTTTTACCTGTCATGTGTTGTGATATTTGTTCTATGGGTATACCTGCTATGATGGTCTTCTCCTCTTCTTTCCCCTATGTTTACCTTTCCTTCTATTCTTAAAAAAATGGGGCTTATTCCCACCAAAAAAATTGCCCATGCCTCTCTGACTTTCCCTCAGATTTTCCTATTTGAACATCCCTCTTGTGTGTCCATCTTCTTCACCTATACCCAACATCTTCTTTTCTATCTCCCACTTTCCTTGGGTGTTTGCATTACTTGTGTTCTCCAGACAAGTCCTGAACCAATTGTTAAGAAATGTTAGCTGTGACAATGTGGCCATGATTGCCCTTTGCCTGTAATTCTTTTAAATTGTACAGATTCCATCAGAATCTGTAAGTGCGAGCAGGCATATTTTATTAGTATGTGACTTACAGAGATATCTGTAGTTGTCGCTGAGCTTACTGCACATATTGCTGAAAATATGTATCACAAAGGGGTGTGGACCTTTAAAGCAAGTATATTTTGTTAGTAAATCAGTTACAGAAATATCTGTAGTAGTTGTCTGTAATGTTTCTGGACAGATTTCTGAAAATATGTATTGAAAATGCCATGCAGCTTACATTAGGATAGCTGGTGCTTTCTGTTCGTTGTTGTTTTTTTTTTTTTTTTTAGTAATAATGGGGTCAGTTATATTCTGTAGTTCTCCTTAACCTTACTGGACAGATTCTGTAATAGATATGGATGTAAGACTATCAGGATGCTTGAATTGTGATAATCTTTACATAACTTTGTCAATGTACAATGCGCTTTGACAACCATTTCTCATTACTTATAGATTACCTGCAGGTTTTTTAGTGTGACATTGCTACTGTGATATTCTCTTGTATGTTGAAGTATTCTGAGTTCATTATGGTACATTTACATATTACACTATCTGCAAATCTAACTCTGATATCAGCATATTGCGCCAAAATCCACAAACTTTATGGAATTCAACCCAGTGATTTTTTTTTTCTAGTTTAAACTTTTTTTATATATATATAGCTAGGCCATTCATGAATAAGTAACTATTTTGCTTTCCCATAGAGAATCTAACATCTTTATTGGATTATCATTTATGACATAGACAATCATACCTTTATATAAGTGAGAACAAAACATATTGACATATGTTCAGTTGCAAACATTATGAATCATCTATAATTTTCTATACCGTCATTATCATTCAAATATTACATAACTCATTCATTCAGTTCCTGCCTTCCCTTAAAACTCATTCCTCCTCCAAAGCATTATTCTGCATGCATTGTACCTATAATTCCCATTTTTCTATGTAATGTGCTCCTACCCACTTCCAGTTAATTTTTCTTTGTTACTATATTCACTATTTCTATCATGGCTGGTTTAGACTTTGATTTCCATTTTCTAGTAATTGTTTTTTTTTTTTTGTCAGCCACCAGAATTAAACTAAGGCCTTACAATGTCTAGACAATTTAAATCTTCTAGACTTTATTGCATATTTGGGAGTCATACATATATTCTTTGTGAATTGCCCATCCAATCTCTCTTCCCAATCCTTTCTAACCTCCTCTGATTGATTTGTATAGATGTCATGCAATATTTCATATGCCCTACTAATTATCCCTTTTTAATAGTGGCTTTTGTTCTAGATTCGAATAAAAACTGTATCAGTGCTGGTCTTTCACTTAGGACCCCCTATTCCTTTCTCTTTGCCTATACTTTGATATCAGTCCTTGATAGGGAAGGCAATCTCTAGTCTGCAGTTCAAATGTATTCTTGGCCTCTTCCCCTTCTATTGCCTTTCCCTCTGAATACTTTGATTCCTTTGTCAGTTTTCTCCAGTAAATTCCAGCCTCCTCTTGCCTATACTATGTACCCCTAATTGCAGTCTTACATATCAGCATAATCTCATGTATCTGTCCTCATGTTGGCTTAGCTCTTAGATTACTTTCTACTACTTTATGAATATAATATATTCTATGGTTATTGTTATCCGTAAGGATCTGCATCCAAAATCCCAGTCTCTCCTTATTTTTTGAGCTTCCCCCTGTTTCATCATTATTCCTTTTTACTTTGAATTACAGCTTTCTGCTTCTGCTGTGTAGTAGCCTTAACTGTGGAGCTCTGAAGTACTACTTCACATCAAGTAATTCCAAACCATCTTGCTCTTTTGGAAGGATCAACTTATCACACTTGACTCTTGCCCCCCCAAATAAAATTCTTCAACTCTTTATTAATTGCTATCCAAAATGTCTTCTCTGGGTGATAAAAATATGACTGGCCTGTGTATAGGACTAAAGAGAGTAAAATATTCCGTTGCTTATTTCTTGCTATCTGTATCCATGAAGCAGAGCTTCGAGTTTATCAGTTTTGTATTATATTTTTTTTATTATCTTTCTACATATCCTTAGCTGTCATAACAGGATCCTTTCTTAACCCATACTCCTAAGTACTTCATTTTATCATGCCTCCATAAATATGGGTACTGTTAAATTGATTCGTAAGGGGGTACATAGTTTACAGCTATTGCCTTTATTTTATCTATTGCCTTTATTTGATCTTATCTTCATTAATTTTGTATCATGAAAATATATAAAACTGCCTCAAAATGTTCCACAAGAATGTCCTTTTCTGGTTTAATCAGGTGTGAAATAATATATGCAAATAAAGCCATCTTTTCTTAATTACCATACCAATTATATCCTTGAATTTCTGAGTCCCTTATTTTATTTGCCATTTTTCTAACTATAACTCAAATAACAAAGGGGAAAGAGGACACCCCTGCCTGGTTCCTCTGTTCAAACAGAACTTATCAGAGTGGACCCTGGACCCCCATTTTAATTTTCTCCTGCAATCCCTCATATAGCCTTCTAGTTAACCTTATTATTGTGTCAGGGAATGCAAATGCTTCCAGTGCCCTACTCATAAAATCCTAGCTTACTCTGTCAAATGCTTTCTCTGCATCAAGACCTACCAACAACAGAGGTATTTTCTTATATTCTGCTTCATATTGGATCATCATTCTGTTAATGTTGATAAATGTTTGCCTCCGCTTCACAAAACCACACTGATCCGTATCTATCAATTTTGGCATCACCTTTGCTATTCTTCTAGCCATTATAGACATAAATACTTTATAACCATGGTTTAGAATTAAAATGGGCCTGTATGAAGCTGGAGCTGATGGTTTTTACTATCTTTAGGTATTACAGCCACCACATCTTTCTTCCAGGATGTTGTTGCTTGTCCTCCTTTTGAAATACTGCTAAACAAAACCTTCCTGATCTTTATCATTTTCTTCTTTCCTACCTTTCAGATTTTCACAGGAATGCCATCTATTCCTGGAGACTTTCCTGTAGATTGTTTGTACATCACTATTTTTATGTCATCTCCTCCTATCCTGTTAATAATTGAGCATGATCTACCTATAACCTTGGCATATTTAATTCTTTCATAAACATTTCCATTTGTACTTTTTCTTGATTTCTGCATATGTCTGCTTTATACAGATTTTGATAAAATTTCTGAAATAGTCTAATATCTGTACAGGATTTCTGGTTATTTTCCTTGTTATAGGCTCCCTAAGCTTGACAGTAACCCTTTCTACTTTCTGTTGCCTAAGCCATTGTGCTAAAAGCTTTAGTGCTCTGGAGTACTTATAAAAACAGCTGCTTAACAGCAGTCTTTCTAAATTCATGCACATTATCCAGGTACTCTCTTATTTTCTCTTTAGCATTCTACAGTTGTGCCTCTTTTTGTTCTGAAAAAGAATCCCCTTTTCTGTAATACTTTAACCTTTCAGTCCCTCTAAATAATTTTTGTTACTTTTCAACTACATCTCTTTTTCTTTTATTTCTACCCTATTTTTCCCTATTTTTAAACTCCACATTCATTTTATCCCACTCTCTAGCTACATTTTTCTGAAGAAATCCTATCTTCCCTAATAACTCCTGAATAATTTCCACTATCTAGCCCTTACATTTCTCTCTGCTTAACAGATATTGGGAAGTGCCAGTGTCTCATATTTATTTCATTACCCTACAATTTTATTTAGGTACTATTGGCACATGATCTGAAATAGTTATTGGATGCATATCAAAAGTTTCAATTAAATGGACACATTTCTGTGAAATATAATTTCTCATTAGCCTAGTCCAGTTTTTGTACTTTGGGGAATAATATGTTAATTCTCTCAGAGCTCCTACTACTGAATTCACATCTTTCAAACCAAATATTTCATAAATCTACCCTCTTTTATTATAATTTTCCTTTCTAGGTTCCCCAGATACATGTCACTGATACAAATCAAATTCCAGTCCCCACTTGTAAGTAATACTCCCTGCTGAAAGCTGATTATTTCTCCCATAATTTTCTAAAATTCCATTGCAGCAGTTTTAGGTGGAATATAAATACATTCCAGTGTAATCCTTTTCCCTTGCCAGTAGCCCTGCAGTACTACAAATCTACCATTATTATATTTTTTTCCATTTTTTATCACTATTGGAGCTCCTCTAGCAATTGATATAAGTACTTTGCTTTTTCTTTGTCCCAGATATTCCATGGAATAACCATCCTGACATCCTTGCTTTATCAAATTCACCTGCTCAGTTTTTTCCAAGTACGTCTCCTGGTGCATAGCTACTTGCACTCTGCATTTCTTAATATAGTTCACTACTCTTTCTTTTTTTATATAGTCATGTGAGACCATTCACATTCAAAGGTACTACAGAAAATGTTGCCATTATGAAAAAGTTATTAGTCCCACCTGTTATGTATAACAGCTTTTGTCTAGTTTAGCTTTAAAGTTACATGCATATATTAATGTTTTGCAAGTTGAGTTTTTGTACCATTATTTCTTGTCATATCCATTTGAACCCATGTCACATCTTACAATACTTTTTGTTTTAATGAAAACCATCAAACAAAAAAACAAACACATCCCAGAACACCCCCATATCATATTAACTTAATAAAATTATGTTCCATCTGTTATTTGTAGTCTGAAGACTTGAATAGCTGGCATCCCAACATCCCATCCTGTCTACTTTTGTTCTTTTCTTTCAAGGCATCTCAAGCCCTCTTAAAATGTATTTTTTCTCATTATCACCTTGTCTGGAAGTTAATTCAACCAATCTATAACTCTCTTTTTGAAGAAGTATTTGCACATATCTGGAATGTTTTTATTCTCCCCTCTTCAAATTTTACTTAACGTTTTACTCAGCTTTTAACATGTTATGTGGAGGACCACATATTGAAGCATGACTCTAGTGCATACGGCTGTATATAGCAATAGCTGCAAGCTGATAACCAGTTATATAAGGGGGGAGAGGCTGTGGCAATAGGCATGTGCATCCCACAGTGTAGCCATGCACACCCACTGCCTAATATATTTCACTCATGAAGGACAGGTACTGCTATGTTCACCTAAGGGCATTAACATCTTCAAAAGTTCACAAGTCAGTAAAATGACATGCTACTGCAGGGCCAGCCCTCTGCATGTTATGTGGTCCTCTTGGGCAAAGGAGCAATAGACAAGCTTTACTGATGCCAGATTTGGCAGGAATTGATGCAGGATATGAATGCTGTGGGTGACCAAAATAATTCACTAAAGCGAGTGTGATGAAAGGTTACTGATGTAATACTCTGTGTAAGGGACAAGCACAAGGTATTGCAAAAGATAAATCCACTACAAATGGAAGACAACCATAAATGAAGTGACTCACTGAGGTTGAGGAGTTTTTAATGACCCTCATTCCTGAGGTTGGCCTCAGTGTGGAATTTGGGCTAGCACCAACTTCACATGTGTCAGGAGGGAACTACATTAACTTCCAACAATGCAAGTCAATACAGTGGACAATACCAATGGTCACACTATAATAACTCAAGCTTATTACTGGAGGATGTGATCCCTGACTCTCCACAACCTACCAGGTATATAACTACCATGGTCACCTCCCATGACATTACCTTATATTATTGTGTTGAGGCGTGACAGTGTTCTTCCCCACAAGTGACAAGTGATAGTGAATGTGGGGAAGAAGACTGTCACTCCTCAACACAATAATATAAGGTAATGTGTTGAGGAGTGACAGTGTTCTTCCCCCCCAAGTGACAAGTGATAGTGACTGTGCCCCTACCCACCCCTATGTTGTGTGCATATCATGATGTCTGGTGCACAGTGTGGACAATCTATGCACTGCCTGGGTGTAATATTTCATGCATAGTTTTATTCTGTGCTTTCTGTGTTGTGGCCCATAGCTGTGGAACGGGCACCACCTCTTTGCTAGTAATGCAGTGTTTTGTGCCTACCTTTGCCACTGCTGTGGTAATGTTCTGCATGTTTCCACCTTGTGAGTTGCCACCCTGTCCTTCTGCTGTTGCCACGAATTGTATGGAAGGCTCTGCCATGTCTAGACTGTATTGTAGAGTACTCTCTGATAAGGTATCTAGACATTGGAAACATTCTCTCAGTTGTCTGAATACAATTTCCATTCCGTTTTATACTTCCACTCAGGCAGGCCATTTCCTACATGATCTGGGAGCTTTGGATCAGTGTCATCAATCAGGGCTCTAGAACGTAGCTGACATCAACTGAAACATACAATATACAACATATTGCATATGTCCTGCTCACCGTTTACCTGGTATCTGTATGTCTATATATATAGCCTGTCTGTGTGGCATTTGTGTGTGCACTTATCCACCAAGTGACCCTGTGGGAAGTCCCCTTGCAAGAAACATTGGTATAGATCAGATATGTATCAAATCTGTGAACCATTTGAACTGTTACGGTAGTACATCACTACATGTCCTAAGCATTACAGACCAACTAGCAGTACAGGGAGTGGAAGCCTTTCTAATTGCTGCATTACAGACCCACTGGGCCAGGTGGGACACTGATAGTGACATGTGTTCAATCTATGGCTCCAAGGGCCTCAAGAAAATTGGCTATGTCAAAAAAAGGACTGCAGGGTGTTTGTTCACACATCCACTGTCCGTGGGTACTAGGTATGCTCCTCCTCATCTATCGTAACAGTGAGAACTGGTTTAGGATATTTGATGCTGAAATCTGCAATATTCCTAATGTGTCCCTCATAAGTTTGTAGAAGTTTTCTGTAGCTAAGATGGTTATGTATTCCTCTGTATGTACAGGAATAGACATAGCATGCATCCCCTTGATTTTGTTTATGGGTGACACAGTTTGATTATGCCTCATACCTGCCCAATCTGAAATGGTCCCCAGTCTATTGTTCTATGGGCTAGTGGTCCATCAGTTGTTGCCTCTACCTCCTCCAGTTATGGCTGCAGTAATCACAGGTACTGCATCTGAGGGCAGCTCCCAGCACATGCTATGATGTGCTGTTGGTATTATTTCTAGCATTGCTCCCTCTGTACATCAGAAATTGCATTGTTCAGTATGAGTACATGCCACAGTGCAATGAGGCCATTTTATTCATTTCTGCCTCCTTCTTTGGATGCTACATGTGGATCATTTGTATGGGGGTCCCCATTTATATGTTATTATGCACTCAGTAGCATGTTCTGTTTGTTATTATGCACTCATTAGCATGTTCTGTATATTATTGTGCACTCAGTAGAATGTTCTATGTACTGCTGTACTTTGACTATGGCAGAGACACACTCATGGTGTCTTTGAATTACCCATACCCTATGCATTGCTACTACCTAAGCAAACCATTTATAAATCCTAGCCTAAAGTCGTGTTCTGTTAAATGGCAGATTTAAACCATACATTTGATTAGCAAATTCCATTTCAAAATTTAGTTTTATGTTACATAATTTCTTTACAAAAATGATTGACCAATTACATTCTTGCCTTTCACATTTAAAATTTAAAATACAGAATTTATGTTGTTTAAAACATAGCAGACTAAGATGTTGTGAAAATGTACTTTAAAGTTTTGCAAAGTTAAATTCTGTATCTAAGAACATAGCTTCATAAAGCAGTTAGTGAAGACATGCCTGCATGATCTACAGCTGAAATACTAAAGGTTAAAACACATAGTAGTGATTTTCATTATGGTCATACTGCTGTTGAATTGATCTATAACGATGCATATTTCTTCTTTTCTCTGAAGTATTCCAAGTTCCTCTTTATATGTGATTCTTCCATATTTTTGCCTAATAAGTTATTGTTGGCTTTTATTCTAACTCAAGTATAAGGCGTGTCTTTCCAGAGAGAAAAGCCACTAGTAAAACAATCCTGCCTATAACGCTGTATGCACAGCAATTAAATTGGTCTTATGATGAAATATTTAAGCAATAACCCACGTCTCGGTGTGGGTAATGCTAGATTTACCCACGATTGTTGTGGTTTGGTCACTTGGGCTTCGCCCTCGTGACCAAACAAAGGCAACCATGGGTAAATCCAGCATTGCCCACACCCAGCCATGGGTTATTACTATTATACAATGACATTATTTCAGAAAAAAATACTTATTTTTCTTAAATAATGTCATTTTATAATGACACTGTGCTACCCTTCTGCAGGTTTCCTGGGGCATTTCTGATGTACTGCACATGCGTAAGGGTCGTGTTCCCATGCTTACACAGTACATCAGTGCTGTGCAGAAGTAGCAATGGAGAAAGGAAGCTCTCCGTTGCTTTTTAAGTATCTCGCTATGTTAAACGAGTTTAACATAGCGAGATATCTTTAAAAAAAGCAACCAAGAAAGGAAGATCTCCGTTGCTTTTTTTAAGCTATCTTGCTATGTTAAACAAGCTTAACATGGTGAGATTAAAGCAACAGAGGTCTTCCTTTCTCCGTTGCTACCACTGGACAAGAAAAAAAAAACTCAGGTGATATACTAACGGAAAAAGTCCGGGTGACTGGACCTTTTTCCGTTAGTATAGTCTTGTATTTACAATGGGCACGCTAGTTGGGCTGGCCAATCAGCGTGCTCATTTTTGAATGTTTAGGGCCAGTCATATTATAATTAGCTTTAAGATATCGACTGCCATACTGATAAGCTGCTAAGATAAGAGATCCTTTGAGATAATTCAAGCAGATCAAAAAGATGGGGACTCTGTTCATCACCAAGTACAACTTCAGCTCTATAATTATTGCTTTCCTGTGTGCTGGCAACTTTAGCAGTAACAGCATCCTCATTTTATTGAGTATGAACTCAGATCCAGAAAAGAAGATTAATCTGTTTTTCAATTATAGCAGAATCCATGTAAACAGAAAATCCTCCTCATCAAAGGAACCCTAGTTAAAGCTCAAAGTCATGGGAATAAATGATGAAGGCTGATCCTAATACAAAGTTGCTAAGCTTACCTAATCCCATCTTATCAAGCAGACGCATTAAGTGCATGGCTTCATATCTCTTCAAAGATCACCCAGCTTTAATATTTCTACATTCTTTGTCAGCACAAGTACCTCCTTCAGTGTCACCTATGGAGCAAACTAACTATACATATAAGTCAGAGGCGTCCATCACATTCTTCAAGACAGTTCATTCTTGGATTCTAAATCACTGCCATAGCTACTGATCAGATTCAGCTCTATTGTCTACAAGTTTGTGGGTTGTAAACAAATGACTTCCAGACTTCCAGTGTAACTGCCTACTCAGAGCACTATACCAATTTGGAGGTGGAATGTTATTGTGAAAACATACCCAGTTTGGAACACTGGGGCTACTAAAAGAATTCAGACTAACGTTTATCAATATTCTCTCCTGCAAGGAAAACACCCATTCCATTTTTAAACAAATGGACTTAACATTCTCCCTCTTCTGAGGTGCTTTTGGTGATATGTTTGTATGTGTTTGTGTATGTATAGCTGTCTATATGTGTATGTATGTATATATATATATATATATGTATATATATATATATATATATATATATATATATATATATATATATATATATATATTAGATTAGATATAGATATATATAGTTTAAGGACGTTAGGATCAAGTGAGAGCTGTCAATTGAGATTCATACCTAAAACACTGACTGGATGACATGAAATATCACATAGTTGTTCTTTCTGAAAGGATTTATATTCAAAACACTTACAATTTCCACTTCTTGTCAAAATGATGGAATAAAACTACTAAATAATGTTTACATAGGTGATTCTACAATGACTGAATGTAACGATGAAAAGTGAAGAGATGAAATATGTTGCTAACCTAGTTTGTTTTTTGGATTATTCCCCTCCCTTTAAAATATATTGTTTAAATCTTTACACAATGCATGTTAGATTACAGTCAGGCTATCATCCAAAGGTCTAGCTGATCACAGAAGACCTTTATACAACGCATGATGGATTCTAGGCAGGCTAGCAGACAAAGGTATAATTGTTCATAGAAGATGTTCAGGGTATAATTATAGCTCTGCTACAGGTTGTCATAAAATGTCAACATTTCTGTGGGTTCAGAAAATGTGGGAAAACCTTTTGATCTTGTTAAGAAAACTATAATCTGCTATGATGAGTGCTTCTCCTCAGCTGTGTAAATGGAGCTCAGTGTAAAATTCTTCCAGTGACTAGAATAAAAGTATATATTTTTTAATGCTTTTCTCATTTTTCCAGGATAATAATCTGCAGATAGTCAGTGCCTCTACTTCTCCCCACCTCCCCAAGATTGAACAGCTTACCCCCCAGCTATGGCTGCCAAACTGGAGGTAGAGCTAATGGACCATGCAAACATCTTTCAGGAGACGCACAGGAGATTGAGGCATCTCAACCCTGCATCATCTGCTCCTGGAGTTGTGTGATTTTTTGTATGCATAAACTTCCCCAAGGGGAAGAAAGTGCAATGACATAAACATGTGCCCCATGAGCACTCTCACCCATGACACATTGGCATCCACCCTCCTCTCTGTGCACATGCACACTTGCAAGATGCTAATGCTGCTTACTAACTTCCACTAGAGAGGCATTATGCTACAAATACCCACAACCTCTCCCCCACAGTAGTATAGCTAGTGGTGGACAAGAGGGGCAACAGTCTCAGGTACAAAGTGTTGGGGGTGTGATCAGCTGATCCCGATCTGTAAATCAGTACTAGCTTTCAAAAGCTGATATTGCTTTTGCGGTAAAACCCGAATGCTGTACCGTTCTTTGTGTGATCTAAACTGTAGCAACTGCTTGCTACACTGCAACAAGCAGTTTTCTACATTTTAAAAGAAAAAATATCTCTTTTTCATTCTTAACTAAAACCTGATCATTGATGTGTTCCAAGCGGGCAGGGTATAAATTGTAGCAAATTGTTCACTACATTTGTAGCAATCAGTTTGCTATAGTTTAAAAGTGGAAAAAATATCAACTAAAATCTGAGCACTATAGCACTTTCTGCAGACAGGGTACAAACAGTAGCAACTGTTTGCTATACTGTAACAAGCAATTTGCTACAGTTTAAAAGGGAAAAAATATCTCTGTTATTTGTAACGAAAACCTGAGCATTGTTGTACTCCATCCAGGCAGGGTATAAACTGCAGCAAATTGTTTGCTACATTTCTAGCAAGCAGTTTGCTACAGTTTAAAAGAAGAAATTAGTATTTTTTCTTTTTTTAATTAAATGTGTTCAAGGAGAATTGGGGGAAGGGCACAGAAACCGGACCAGAATGGCAGCACAGAAGAGAGGTAGGGGAGCATTTTGTGCATCTGGCTACCTGGTCGGTGTGCCAGTAGGGGTGGGGTGCTGTTTCATGGTACCTGCACAGGGTGCTGGTTGAGTCAGCTATGCTTCTGCCCCCCCCCCCCCAGAATAGATGAGTTAGCCATTGGCCACTCAGTCTTCCCCAACCAGTCTTCCAGCTTCCCAGGCTGCTAGTTAATCTCAAGTACCAGTGTCACTGGCAAACAACCTGCTCCTGTTCTAATGTGTTCACAAGAAACCAGGTATGTTTTCTGCTGTTTTGTGTGGTTTAGTCATTGATTCTATCAAACTGGAAGTCACCCTCCAGTCTTTCTTCTCATTTATTACTAAATTAGCTAAATGCTATGGTGACAAAAAATGTCAAGCCATTCAAGCTATTCTACTTGAAGGAGTTTCTGGCCATACCATGACATTTTGATTTTTAATAAAGAATCTAGGAGTAAGTGAGTGCCAAAATGCATAAACACAGACACTTCCCCAAAAGTAAAGAAAAAAGTTGCTTTGAGAAATTTGTGTTTGACTATTATAGCACCTGATTTTGAATAAGGTTTATTTATTTTATTTATTTATTTATTTATTTATTTGGCATTTGTTTTCTGGGAAAGTCTGACTGGGTCATGAGGTACCTATTTTCAGAGGAGGCCCAGGGAGAAAAGCTCCAGATACATATGGTTAACAGAATGAAGGTAAGGCAGTGCATACCGCCTATCTGGTCCTAGCCAAAGCCTTTGAAACAACCCCCCACTGGGGTATCATTGAAAAGCTCGCCCAGCTAGTTGTTAACCCATGCATCACTAGATGGATAGTTAATTGAATCACCAACAGAACAGATACTGCCAAAGTTGGTGACTTGACCTCTACCAGTAGACCCGTCACCAGTGGCATACTGCAAGGATCTGTACTGGGCCCATTACTATTTGGAATCTACTTCTCGGACGTCCAGGCTAAAGCAGACAGCCTTTAGCTTACTAAGTTCACTGATGATTGTAAACTAGACACAATCATTGAACCCCCCCCCCCAACAATGCTAAAATATTACAGGAGGAGCTAACGCAAACAAAAGACTGGTGCCAAAGTCACGGTCTAAAACAAAATGCAAAAAAGTGCACTATTATTCCATTTGGCAAAGCAGAATCCCCCACTAATTACAGTATTGACAGCACCCCTCTAAATTCAAAGCCAGTGGTGCAAGATCTAGGAACACAAGTTGACAGTAATCTGAACTTTGACCACCATGTATCCACTGTGGTAAGGAAAGCCTTCTACATTGCACATCTCATAAGTAAAGGCATCACATCCAGGTCTAAGGATGTCATAATCTCACTTTACTTGACCCTAATCAGACAATTAATAGAGAAAAGTGGGATTATAACAATACACAGTAGGATTGGTATACTTTGTAAGGGCCTTTAAGTAGCTGATAAGTAGGGGTTGGTGGCAGTGATGACTACCTTATAGTCTGGGCAGAAGGGGACATAGCTAGTAAACCTGTGCCAGCCTTCCCCAGGTGTGTGTGTGTGTGTGTGTGTGTGTGTGTGTGTGTGTGTGTGTGTGTGTGTGTGTGTGTGTGTGTGTGTGTTTGTATATAATCAAATCTCAAAGCGTGTGTGTGTTAGCTACTTGGGCAGGGACATGAAGCACTGACTGGACAGAGAGGGTGCTGAAGGTCTTGGCTTGACCCCTCAGCTGAGATATTAACCCTATATCTATGCCAGTGGGAGTCTTATTGGGGATCCTGAGAATGAGGGAGAAACCAGTCCTAGACAGACTGTAATCTCTTTGTGCTCTTAAGGGAAATGGTACTTTACTGTGTGTACTTGTCATCCTCCCAATGTGTACGTCCCTCATTGGTGCCAGTGGGGAGGACTGAGGCTATTTGATTACTGGGCCAGTGCAGGGGCATCACAGTGAGTACTATGTCAAGGACATTAGAGCCCCTTGTGGGGGTGCTGACTGTTGGTTCCAGAACATTTGCATTGACAAAGTCCAGGAACCTCTAGGTGAACATGTTTGAGCTTGTATATATTACCCAGTCGATGGAGGGATAATTGAAATCTCCCATGACTAAGGTGTTGGGATGTATGGGAGTGAATCCAGTAAGTCCAGGTAAGTGGTGTGCTTTTCTTGGTTCATGGAGGGGGACCTATAGCTAGCAATCATGTGGCAGGGTATTTTGCCTATAATTAATTGGGTATGGAGTTTTTCAAGAGAGTCATACTGTTTGACCAAACTGGAGGTGTACTTGGCTTTAATGAAGATGAATAGACTTCCACCTTTGCTTCTTTCTTGCTCATTCTGAGGTCTGAACATGTAGAAGGCATTGTAGCCTTGCACAGCTGGGGTGCTTTCTGCATCCTTCAGCCGTGTTTCACTGACTGCACAGACATCAGCATCTTCTGAAGTGAGAAGTGCTTCCAGTGAGTGCAATTTCATTTTAGACTCTTAGCACTAAGCAGCAGAACCTTGAGTTTATATTGAGTGGATTTTTCTATTTTGGAAATGTTGTCATTTTTAACATTGCCTACAAAAGGCAGTATGGGAAAGCAAGCACATTAGCCAGTACCTGAAACCCTAGGGGAGACAGATGCAGACCATCTCTGGCAAAGCAGCGTGGCTTTCAACCATGTCTTCCCAGGCTGATAAATACTGGATTCCCTGAAATGACACCAGAAGCTAAGCCAATTGAAGTCAATATTGTTTTGTTTATGTTGTGGCATCATCCTGGGTGAAGGTAGAATACTGCTTAGGGCTAGGGTCATACCTGCCTGAGACAAAATCTGAGAGTTCATTCATGTGTATCTTCATATAGTCCAGGGGCATATGTCTCAAGTCATTCATCCCAACATGGACTATGACAGAGTCATAATGGTACTTGTTGAGTAACCTGAGTGCTTGCATAATCTGAAGGATCCTGGCACCCAATAGGCAGCTGACCGTGACCTTCTCCTTGTCCAGCCAGGTGAGGGGGACATCTGTGTGTCTCACTATGGAGTTTCCTATGACCAAGACATTAGGTTTTAAAGTGTTTTGCCGTAGGGGTTTATTTGGAGAGACACTGATGTGTGTGTTATGTACAGTGGTTTATATCCATGTTGAGGTTAGGTAGGCTTCTAGTGCATACCTCTGCATATCTGGGTTTATGTGTTATGTACTGAACTTGTGTGAAGAGCATGAGCTGACAACCTCTCTGATGTTTTGTTTTTTATAACAGGAGAGGATTGCTTCCAAATTGATAGTGTAATTACATCTCTCACTTAACAATATTTTTGTGTTTCAGGACTAAGTGATTGTCTGTATACATGAGGCAATTACTAAATTGCCTTGGGATGCCCAAATCAATCAGGCTGGCTGGAGAAATGGTGGGAAAGTGACCATCAATAATGGCAGGTTTATACCACAGTACTGCTGGGGAGTTGGTAAGTTATATTAGTTTATGATGTAGGAATAGCAGAGGGGCTTAGAGTTTATGATGCAGGAATAACAAAGGGGCTTAGTCTGTTGATTGTTTAGGGTGAAGAACTGTGGTGATGCTGCTCAGTTTGCATTTGAGTTGCCTACAGAGCAGCAGGGGACTTGGAAGGGTTTGACTGATAGATGTCTAGGGAAATTTTAAGTTTCCAGGCATTTGCATCACATACAGGGCAGTGTTAACCCCCATTGTCCAATGTGCAGCTACTCGAAAATGCAAAGCTTAAGAACAGGCAAAATGCAACAGTTTTAAGACAAACTACCAATGGGAAAGCCCCAAATTGAGCCTTTCTCCAGCAGTCCTCAACTCAGATGGAACCTGCACTACATACTTCTGTCACAAGGGTGTAGGAAGGCCCTCTTAATGTAAGATGGCTGGTTTAGAGCACAGTGATACCAAACTGTCTTGATTCAGCAAGTCTGAATGTAGCCTATGTTATATGAGGCAGAAATACAGAATTTCAAAGTGCAGAAAAAAACTGTAGACACAATCAGCAAAAATAAAGCAGCAATGCAAATAAATATAGTTAACAAAGTGCAATACAGGCTTTAAATTACTTATTTTTCAGTTGTTTGTAGTGGATACCTCAGATTTCGGTTCATATGCACTTCAGATCTATGGCTAAAGTCACCAAACTCAGAGTAGCTCCATCCATCCACAGTTGCTTCTGTTCAACAGGTGCACAATACACTGACTGAGTGCATTATTGCATATCCCCGAATAATTTTGTCATCCCCATAACATGCTTCTCAGCCATCCCAGATTTTGTGGAGCACCCCTTATATTATCTTATATTTTTGCCCTCTCCCTTGGAAAAGCTATGATTTTCTGGTAAATCATGGATGATTACATTCAGTCGATAATGCTAGTCATTAGAGTTTCATACTTCTTACTGTTCAGAAAATCTGTGTTGATACACAACCTGTGCTCTATGAACTTTTTAAATGAATTAGAGTAATATTTAAAAGTGTCCCTGATTTTGATCCTTTGTCCACCTAGTATTTTTGGATTTGTCCAGGATTTTTAAGACAAACAATTGAACTTGATAGGTACGACCCATTTTATTGCTAGGTTGCCCCATTATTTTGCTAGGTTGACTTGGTAATACTAGATATTTTCTGGAATTTACTGGAATCTTGCATTTATTTTATGTGTCAGTGGTGGTTTGAGCATTTCTTGCTGTGGCAACAGCACTTACTATTTTCTTAGTAGGCAATGACAACAGAGTCTGGAATATATAGTAACATACTACCACCCGTGAACTAGTAAATCCAAGGTGTTTTTGACAGCACTGTTTTTATGCTGTTTTTAATGGTGATACTACAGAAATGTTTTTACTTGATTGGTATTTTTTTATTTATTGTCCCTGATCCTCTTAAAGAGGTAAGGTCTGTGTGCACTGACATGGCTCCATACATACAAATGTTGGTGAAGTGGGGTATCTAAATTTTAAAATGTCATTCCCTTCTACAGCATTCATTATGTGGTAAAGTAGCCTTCACAAAGCTTGTAATGGTATTCCAGTTTCTTAGCTTTTAAAGAACTGTTTTGTCATTGTGACTGTTCTTCTACTCTTTGCTTAGTAATTGCATTTTATTTTGTGGTAATTGAATGTGTTTCATGAGATGTTGTTTTCAAGATGGTTACATGCTTAGTGGCATGACCATGTGTTCATTTTTCTTGTCAATTTGGAATAATTTCTGTGTTTCTAAATCTTATTGTTTTACCAGTGTTATAATGTACTTCAAGACTGTGTTATTACCAGCTAATACATTATCTCTGTTATTGCTTTTGTGCTTCACTCTGTGATTTCATGTCTTACTTACTGAGCAATCCGATGGTGCAGTGGTGCAGCAGTAACATTGTTACCTCACAACAAGAGGTTCCCTGGTTCAGTTCTTGGGAGAGGTTCCTTCAGTGCTGAGTCTGCATGTTTCCCCTGTGTTCATGTCTATTTACTCTGGGTACTTCAGTTTCCTCCCACATCACAAAGACATATATCTGGAGCATTTCTCTCTAGGCCTCTGCTGAAAATTGGCTTTGTTCCAAGTTGGACTTTCCTGGTAAATAAATAATATGTTTTTGAAAAGTACTTAGGGACTATGCAGTTTTGCAGAAGTAAGCACTACAATGAACTTGAACTTCATTAATAGCTCTGTCCCTGATTTCACAACACATCTCTGATTTTCCTCAAGACTTTTGGTATGTTTGTTATTCAAATTGTGGTTTTCTGACAAATCATTGGGGATTGCATTCCCTAAATAATGATAGGCATTTGAGTTTCAGACTTCATATTGTTCAGAAAATACATGCTACTTACTAGTAAACTAGTTATCTGATGCTGAAACTGTTACCAGTGAGAAATCATATAGCTTCTGCACATTCATTTAAGGGAAGGACATTGAGTGGATAGGCAAACTGAGCTGCATAGCTTTTCAAACACCATTATAGTTTGTAGGAGTATACAGTATTTATCCAAAAGCAATGTGGGCGTTATATTTATTCCACTGATACAATATTTGTGTGTGCTTTGTAATCAAGTATCTCATTAGATATATTTACTACAAGTCCATGACTTTTTATTGTAAAATTCCTTAAAAGAACTGATATGGCCACCTATGTAAGCATTTTAGAGGTGTTTATTGCCACATTAGTCCACTATGCCATGTAGATCAGGAAAGGAGATATAGGTAAGATATTGGTCTGGAAAGGTATTTTGGAGCGTGTTTGGTATGTTATTATCTTATCATTATTCCCAGAACATTTTATTGTAAGCAGCCTTTGAGGAACAAACATTTGGCCTCTTATATTCAGCTAGTAAGTTCACCTCTTCATATAACTTTTGCTGTCATAGTCCAGCATTGTACCATTCTATGCACAGAAAGCTACATTACAAGAAAGTTGTATAGGTGTCTTTAGAGCTGGAATTACCATCTGTGTGCATTTTGCAGATGAAACTCACTATGTAGTATCTGAGAAATTTGCTTTAATACTTCATATGATCAGAGAGAAGTGATGCTTTATTGATGTACATTGCCAGTGGTTTGTATAGCTATTTTGGTGATCTGGTTTGCTATTTGTTTCACAAAATCTTTACTTGTGTTAGTTTTTAATTTTTTTCTCCATTTACCTTTTGGCTGTCCTGTTGTTGAGCTGGCATGCATACATGAATTGTGGTATAAAAGGAGTCCATTTGGAATGTGATTCAGTGATGTCTTTGTAAATTGAGACCGTACTCTGATACTGTTGCAGGCTGCTGTGAACTGGTTTCACTCTGGCATATTACTCTCATTACTTCCAGTTATGTATAGCCTGTTTCTGCCCCTGGAGGTGTTCAAATTCTCATTCACAGTACCCATTTCTCTGCTACATTTTTAGTGAGCATTAGTCTTTGTAATGATGCAGTTATTTTACCACTGTGTTACTTAGTATGTCTGTATTATATGCTTCAGTTTGCATTGTTGGAGCCACTGGCTTATGACACATCAAAATGCCTTATCCAGTCTATTTTGATCATTAATGACTCCAGTAAGTAATGAGACACAGTGCGAGGCAGATTTCTCATTCCCCTGAGAAAATCATCTTTCTTCATTTCTTATCGATGAGTTGTATAACTAGGTCCTTGAGGGTGTTTGTCCCTGAATCAGACATTTCACTCACACAATGAATCTGGTTCACTTGTGCCAAGTGATGAACCAGTTTCCCTTGTGACACACATGTTCTTTGTACAGGCACACCAACCAGATGGCCAGATGCAAGACATGGCCCTCCTTCCAGCTGCAGCCATTCAGGTCCTGTTTATCTATCCCTGCCACCAACTTTCCTTCAACATAACCTGTATGCATGGAGTGCTACAGTGCTCATGTTTTAGTTCTAAAAAACAATCGCCTTTAAAACCGTATAACAGTTTGCTAAACAGATGCTACAGTTTATACCCTGCCTGCCCAGAGTGCTATGGTGCTCAGGTTTTAGTTAAAAAACAAAAAAACAAAAAAAGACTTTCTTTTCTTTTGAACTGTAGGAAACTGCTTGCTACAATGTAGTAAGCAGTTACTACAGTTTAGACCACACAGAGTGCTCCAGCCTCATGTTTGACTGCAAGTGCAATATTGGCTTTAAAAAGCCGGTCTTGTATTAAAGATTGGGATTGGCAGATTGTGCCCCCACCTCTTTGCACCTGGTGCAGTTGCCCCTCTTGCCCTGCCGTAGAGCTGTCATATTAATATCACCTCTGTGTAGAGGGCTATGTGATAAATAACTTTCATATGTTAAATTATTTGCAGTGTTTAGAGTTTTTAAGATGTATATATTTTAGGTTGAAAAACTGCATTCTCATTTAGCTCAGGTGAAAGCTGCCCAAACTGGAAATTTGCAGGTTTCAGGAGGTGTGAAATTCCTTTTAGGCTAGGTGTTAATGAGTTAAGAAGAAATGTTAAATATAAACAATGACAGGGTCATATTCCTTATCAATTTTCATTATTAAAATGTATTTTTAGATATAATTTGGCATCCATTTGTAAGCTATGTTGTGTGAGCTACATGTTGCTTCCATGGCAGTAGGAGAACTGGATGTTACAACTATGACTAAACCTGAAAAACTTCAGTTTCAGAACAAATCAAATGTTAAAATCATTGTGTATTTTTCTGCAGAAATGTGACAAGTCAAATTCAGATACTCTAGAAGATTCTGAAATTGAAGAATTTTGCAAGTTACTGTTGAAGCGAGAAGAAATCAGTGACCTTTTCTCAAACTACTCAGACAATGATAATATCATATCAACTTCTCAGCTGGCCAAGTTTTTGTCATCAGAACAGTTCCAAAACTTAGGTGAAGAATATGCTGTTTCTCTCATTGAGAAATATGAAATAAATGAGGCTGGTAAGTTTCAGCAGCTGTAACTGCTGTTTGTATACCTTTTGAACCAAGTAGTTACTAATATTTATCGACAAAATAATGTATCTAAAGGGACAGAAATAAGTCACGTTATTACACTAATTGATTTATTTTACCAAATGTTGGGTTCAAGATATGTTAACTAAACCAGTATGCATATTTTAGTCCAGTAACTAGGCTATTGTTGTATGAAAGCTTTTAGCATAATTTTACTTGCCATCCTGTTTCTCACCCCAAAGTATAATGTTTATCTGGCTGTATATACATTAGCCCCGTAGACTGACCCACGTAATAAGATACCAGTGCAGTCTCCATTTTCCTACTAGCTCCTTTCTCTGTGGATGACTTTTAGTACACACTTTCTTTTGCATTGCTTACAGGTATCCTTGTATGTCCCAATATCACTTTGGGGACCTCTGCTGAAAATCTGAGGAACATAGTGGAGATCTTCAGGACAGTGAGCATTTGGGTGTGAATAAGGGTAATATATAATAATTCCTATACTGATGTATAATGGAGTGTTCCTCTCATTCGAAAACAAACAATTTAAGAGTTAGTATATAACTAACAGGGGTGAAGACATAACCCCAAATCAGGGGAATGCAGGAGAACAAAAACATTCACAAAAATGCACTGAGTGTAACAGCGAGGTTCAGAATTCACTATTTTATTATTAGATTTGCAGTTAATTTTTGAAATGCTGTGACTCACAGTATCGGGTCTCAAACTTGAAATGATGAGTGACTGTAGGATCTTATGAAAAAAATAAGAAGGTGAAGGTTTTAGGCCTTTCCTCAACTTCCTTGGAAAACATAATCTTAGAGGAAGCGTGATTGCTGCTACCTTTTGACAAGAAACAAATGTATGAGAGGCAAGTGGAGCTGGTAGGAAAATGGAGATTGCACTGGTATGAACCTATAAGTGAGTGGATTTTCATGTCCTGAGAAATAAAGTCTTAATATTGATGACATTAAGGTATTCCATGGGGTGTCTAGCAGGCAAGACCTCTGGTATACTTTTCAAATCTTTTCTGGAGTCACTCACCTTTCTGCTTACCATAAGTACTAACCTTTTTAGAGGAGGGTGAATGCTGGGATTCTGGGGTTCCTAATATTAGAAAAAACCCACTGTTGGCCAGCAGATATGTGAGTCGAAGTAAAAAATGATGAAAAAAACAACGGATTACAAAAAACCCATGACTTTAATGACCAGACCGGTTTCGGCAAAAAATGCCTTCTTCAGTGATACATAGTCAAAAAAGCAAAAGCAATAAGTCATGAATATTTATAAATACACTCAACCAATAAGAAAATGCCCAACCCATAAAGGAAGTGGTATGTTCCTGCTCCCAAAAATACAATTCATAAATCAAGATTATGAGACTTTAACTCAACATAATAATATTAATAATAAATGTGACAGCATGAATAAATAAAATGGGCAAGGATAGCATATAACATTGTATACAGAATAATACAAAAAGCCCACTGAACTTCCTATATATTCATATAATAAGCTACATTCATTGGAACATTGAGAAAAAAATATGTAAAATGGCAAAAACATGGGGAAAAAGTATAATGCACAAAAAAATACATCTAAATGCATAATCTCGCCAATGAAATATCACCCCACGAAACCATATAAATGGAACAGATATAAGCTAGGTAAAAGTCACAAATCCATGATAAATCGGATGTAATGTGTTGCACTAACATAATACACAAAACCATGATAAGTCTGACGTAATGTGTTGGACTAACATAATACACAAAAAATGTAAACAATATAACACAAAAATGATAGATCACAATTATACCAATGGCATATGGGTTCGTCATAAAAAGTTGTAGTTGTAGGTCAACATGTAGTCCTGGTAGAGAGGACACTTAAAACATGGTATCCACTTGTACCTAAAATGGACAAATATAAATAAGCACTGGTTTCTTTTTTATTCTTAATATCACCTCTATGTTCATTAATGCGAGTCTTGCCCTAGTTTTTATCTAACACTAACAACGGTGTGGTATTGGAACTTGCCCTAGTTTTTATCACTCTTATATTAACTATAATTTTATTTGCTCAATTCTATTTTGAGTGTGGTACCCTGACTGACATCCATATAATCTGATATCAGTATTATAGGCCATAAACTGATTGTTTCCTCAGGTTTGTCAGCACTGTTAGCAATATATAATTTTCCTCCATATATTAACAACATGGACTTGGAACAGATCTTATCAGGATTATGTGCCGATCGGGAGGACATTGGTGTGTTTGGTATTGGTTCCTCACCAGGCAATAATCCAACTGAGTCTGAACAACAATTACCCCAAGATTGTGATTTGGCTTTTCATTCTTTAACTAAGGAGTTAAAAAATCTCAGATCTAATATCTGTCACCTTAAATTATTTTGTGCCTATCTGAGCAAAAATATTGCTCCCAGGGGCTTAAGGGTCCGGTTACAACCTCTGGTCGGTAGACCAGAAGACAGATTAATCCAGGAATGGAATGAAGCCCTTCAGAAAGCATCCATGTTATTTGTTAATATATTGGCTCAATATTATGGCAGGATGGTGGACACTAACCTCGTTGAGGTTAGAACAATGTGTCAGGAATGCAAAAAATGTGAGCATCTCCCTATCTTCCAACAATCTCTTAATAAATTGTCTAAGGAGCTGACAAATCATGAGAAAATAACCAAAGAAAGGAAAATTAAAAAATTTAATAGGGATAACTTAGATTACCAAAGAGGACGCCCATTTGAGGCACATAGGACTGTGAGATTTATGGATGTTGGACAGGGGTCCACACCCACTAGAATGAGAAAAAGACCCAGGTCTATCTTGAAAACTAGAGACAAGTCTAATACCAGCACATCAGGGGAAGATTCCTCACTTACTGACAATGATAATGCTGGACACGAAGAATCACCAAATTGCAAAAAATCAAACATTACTGTCCCTTTAGATATGGCACCAGGCGTAGAGGTGGACGCAAACACAAACACGGTCATAAAACCCAATTCCCTGGAGGGATTGATACAAAATGTCTTAACATAACTAACTGTGAATATCAAAATGTTTTGAATCTGTCGGATGTAACATTGTCTGATGAACAAGAAAAACTTTTGAATAAAGGACTTGGATTTGTACCCGGGTTTTTATCAGATGAATATCATATTATTAAATATATCACCAGTTTCTGTCGTAATCTTAACCTTAAACTGTTTTTTGTTGACAGAGAGCCTCAAAGATCTACCGAATTCAGATTTCTCAAATCTGAATTTCAGCCTCCAATGAATAAACATGTGTCTATTTTTATGCAATCTGTACCCAGAGATTTACATTTCCAACATAAGGAATATACTATACTTGGACACAATCTATCACCGCCAGAAACTATTGCCCTACAACAATTACGCAATAATCACAATATTGCAATTTTACCAGCAGATAAGGGTGGAGCGGTGGTGGTTATGAATATGAGTCACTACCTCAGTGAGGGCAGATCACAACTTTCTGACACTAGATGCTATATGCATATGGTCATTGATCCCACTCCAGTTTTTAAAAAGCAGATTGATTCCTTCCTGCATTTAGCTGAGGAAGAAGGTATCATTAATAAGACTAGTGTTGTGCACCTCACTGTTAAAGATCCACAGAAACAAATTTTATACCTTCTCCCCAAAATTCACAAATCTATTTCTAACCCTCCAGGAAGACCAATTGTTTCGGGCATCGGATCCTTGACTGAACCATTATCCATGTTTCTTACTCAACATCTTAAACCTCGAGCTTTGTCTGGGCAAGACTACAAGATACTGCACAATTTTTACAGATCATTCAGGATACACAGTTGGAACCTGCTTGGCTTATGTGTTCACTAGATGTCAAAGCCTTATATACCAGTATTCCACACTGGGCAGGTCTACAAGCACTACAATATTGGTTAGATTGGTCTGCCCTCTATCCTCCTGGATTTAATACACTTCTTATTTGCATGACTGAACATGTGTTAAACAAAACATTTTTTATTTCCAAGGGGAATGCTATTGGCAGCTCCAGGGTACGGCTATGGGAGCTTTATTTGCTCCCATTTATGCCGATCTCTTTATGCTTTTTTTGAAGAATGCATGATTTATGAACCACTACATAACATCTATCTTGTGGAAATCAATATACGGCGTAGATATTTGGATGATTGTTGGATGGTGTGGCAGGCGGATGTCACATATTTGCAGGAATTTGTTGAGTACCTCAATGGCAATATATGGGGAATTGAGTTTATGGTACTAGGAACAGTGATCATACTTTGAATACTAAGACCTACCACAAATATCTCCAATATAATACCTTATTGCATGCTTCTATCTTTTCTCTGTCTTATCTCTTCTCTGTATAATTATTATTGTAGCTTTTGTATGTACCTAATTTTTTGTCTGTATTGGAGCTTTTCTCCCCAAGACTCCATTGAAAATGGGTTCTTTTGGCCCAATGGACTATCCTGGTAAACCAACTGCAAATAAATAAATAAATAAATAAATAAATAAATAAATTCTAGCATGCATCCACACCACACCATCCGCAACATACCTAAGTCTCAATTCATGTGGATGAAACGTATTAGTTCTACACCATTCGAATATGAGAAAGCCAGTTTGGATTTATATCAGAGATTTGCCAATAGAGGTTATAAAGAACAGGATATAGCTAGGGCATTGGAATGGTCTACTAGTATTGATAGAAACACCTTATTACAATACAAAACACAGCCTAGTGATTCATTTCTGTCTACTATAAGGTTTGTCACAACTTATGGTAGAAATCATAATGCCATTAAGGGCATTATAAACAAACATTGGAACATTCCAATGGCTAATGAACAGCTAAGACCACTTTTGGGATCTCGGTGCCGGTTCATGTATAGGAGAGGAAAAACATTGGGTTCACTCTTTTCTCACTTCAAACATAAGGAAAGTGGGGGGGCAATATACAAGCAGCTTACTATGTCTGGGGATGAATTATTGGAAACCTTTCCTTGTGGTCACTGTGGATCTTGTAAACAGGTTTGTAAACTCAAACAATTTACTAGCCAGAATACTAGTAGAGTATACGATTGCAGAATTTTTGGCAATTGCAGCACTAGCTGGGTAGTATATCTAGCCACCTGTCAATGTTTGGCCTTCTATATTGGCCAAACTTCCAGATCACTTAGAAATCGCATTAATGAACATAGAAGTGATATTAAGAATAAAAAAGAAACCAATGCTTTATTTCGTCACACATTGAAACATCCAAATGCTTATTTTACTTTTATGATTATTGATAGAATTATTGGTGATCGGAATAATTCTCAAGGATGGCATAGCATTTTAAATCATAAAGAAAAATACTGGATTATCACATTGGGAGCGCTTTTCCCACCAGGTCTGAATGATCACTTATAACTACAACCTCTACGAGGAATTTAATTTATACCCTCTGTGTTAAATGTCTCTGCATTGGTATATGGTTGCAACAATCTAAATACTATATTTGTCCATTTTAGGTACAAGTGGATACCATGTTTTAAGTGTCCTCTCTACCAGGACTACATGTTGACCTACAACTACAACTTTTTATGACAAACCCATATGCCATTGGTATAATTGTGATCTATCATTTTTGTGTTATATTGTTTACATTTTTGTGTATTATGTTAGTCCAACACATTACGTCAGACTTATCATGGTTTTGTGTATTATGTTAGTCCAACACATTACGTCCGATTTATCATGGATTTGTGACTTTTACCTAGTTTATATCTGTTCCGTTTATATGGTTTTGTGAGGTGATATTTCACTGGCGAGATTATGCATTTAGATGTATTTTTTTGTGCATTATACTTTTTCCCCATGTTTTTGCCATTTTACATATTTTTTTCTCAATGTTCCAATGAAATGTAGCTTATTATATGAATATATAGGAAGTTCAGTGGGCTTTTTGTATTATTCTGTATACAATGTTATATGCTATCCTTGCCCATTTTATTTATTCATGCTGTCACATTTATTATTAATATTATTATGTTGAGTTTAATTCTCATAATCTTGATTTATGAATTGTATTTTTGGGAGCAGGAACATACCACTTCCTTTATGGGTTGGGCATTTTCTTATTGGTTGAGTGTGTTTATAAATATTCATAACTTATTGCTTTTGCTTTTTTGACTATGTATCACTGAAGAAGGCATTTTTTGCTGAAACTGGTCTGGTCATTAAAGTCATTTTGTAATCCGTTGGTTTTTTCATCATTTTTTACTTCGACTCACGTATCTGCTGGCCAACAGTGGTTTTTATGGTATATTCCAGGCCGTGCAGTACTTACGCGCGGAGCATTGTGTTTGGGTTCCTAATATTAGTACATTGTATATGTGTGCTGTGACATCAGTATCAGGGCACTTGAATGTCAACACCTTCACTCCTTGCTCAGATAGCTGCCATAAAGCAACAGCCTCATTTGCTGATTTGATTTTGCATACGTGGTATAAACTATGTAATAGCTAGAAGGCAAGGGAAAGCTAATAGCCCTCGACTTGTTGAGCTGGCTAGGGGTGAAGCCAGGAATTTTGAAATTGTATAACATCTTATACGTCATCTTCCAAAATGTAATCCCCCTACCCTAACCTTTAGAAATATATGTGCCTGTGTGTCGTTTCAATAATTTAAAAAAGGCATTCTGAAAAATATTTAATTTAATAAAATAACAAGCTACTAAGGAAAACAAAAACAGTTGTACACTTCTGAATCCTTTACTAATAAATGTAAACTGGAAAAGTGTATAAAACAAGATTGCATTCTGCAAAGGACAATTAACAATAAATCTTATATACAAGGGGACATATATATATATATATATATATATATATATATATATATATATATATATATATATATATATCAGAATAAAACTATAAGCTTATATAAAGAATAATGCATTGCAAAGAACTGTGTGATCACCACTGTGCCTTCCTACCCCACTGATAATTAAACATACAAAATCAGAGATCATATTACCTTAGAGTACAGAAAAAACAAGCATTCCTTTAACTGTCAGGTAGTGCAACCTTGACATTAGTATATTTAACTAGTAGAGGTGTGGGGGGTGCAGCCACTAATTAGAGGAATGTGGGAAAGCAAAACTACATTTCTTTATGCTTTATTTATTTATAAACTGATTCTAAGGACAACTACAAAGCATTCTATAGCTATGTCAAGAATCTTGATGGCAACAACCAGATCTGCTCTGAGTTACAGCACAACGGCACGACAATTACAGAACCAACTGATATTGCCAACATCCTGGCAGATAGGTTCTATGCTAACTTTACCCGCCCTCACTCCCTAAAGGGCCCATATCTATACAGGAAGAATGCAGAGTCCCTGTAATCACAACTACGCAGGTAAAAGCTGCACTCTCTAAAGCCAAAAACACAGCATCCATGGGACCGGACAACATCCCAGGCTGCGTTTTACATGAACTTCAGAACAAACTGGCTCCCCACTTAAGCACCATGTTCAATAATAGCCTTGTATCAGGCTTTGTGCCCACTGAATGATGCACAGCAACAGTTATCCCACTCCACAAAGGGGGAGCCACCACTGATCCTGGGAACTATCGACCTATTAGCCTGACGAGCCTGGTCTGCAAGGCCATGGAACGTATCATCATGGAACTCATAAACAAAGACATTGGTAACCTCCAAACTCTGGATCCCATCCAGTTCGGGTTTGTGAAAGGCAGATCATGCCTCCCGAACCTGATCGACTTCTTTGAGGCAGTCACCAAAGCCGTAGATGAGGGTAAAGTGGTTCACACAGCCTATCTTGACTTCGCCAAGGCTTTTGACACCATCCCCCATTCTGGAATTATAGTTAAACTCACTAAACTAGGTATAAATCCCTATGTCACAAGATGGGTTGCCAACTGGCTCACTGACAGAACCCACACTGTAAAAGTTGCAGACTCCAAATCTGACCTCAAAGCACTGACAAGTGGAGTACCACAGGGTTCCGTCCTGGGACCTCTCCTGTTTGGTATCTACTTCTCTGAAGTCAGGCTAACACAGAAGGCTTCTGGCTAATGAAGTTCGCAGATGACTGCAAACTAGGAACTATAGTCAAGTCCCCAAATGATGTGAACATCTTACAGAAGGGCCTCGCTGAGACAGATGCCTGGTGTCAGAGCCATGGTCTCAAGCTCAATGCCAAAAAGTGCAGTGTCATCCCCTTTGATAAAAACTCTGTACCCATGAACTGCCACATAGGCAGCAATCTACTTAACACTGACTGTGTGATAAGAGACCTTGGGACCCAGGTGGACAGTAGTCTCTCCTTTGATAGTCACATCGCCACAGTAGTCAGGAAGTCCTTCTACATGGCACACCTCATCATAAAAGGGTTCTCATGCAGGAAAAAAGAGGTCATTGTTCCCCTCTACTCGACACTCATTAGACCCATTATAGAATACAATGCCCCTTTTGGAATGTACCTCACAAGACATCTGCAGCAGCTGGAAAGGCCACAGAAGTACCTCACAAAGAGGATTACTGGCCTCAAACAAATGCCCTACACTGACCACCTCAAAAAACTCCAGCTTTACTCTGTAGCATATCGCCTACTCCGAAGTGATCTCTGCCTAACGTATAAAGCTATGTCAAACCCAGAGCTGTTGGACATGCTACACCTAAAGAAATCCCAATCCCTCCGAGCTACACACTCTAGGGACCTAAACCTTGTCACCACAATAAACAAGACATGCTGGAGGGATAGATTTCTGTCCCAGAGACTTCCCATACTCTGGAACAGGCTACCCATCTATGTCAAGCAAAGTTCTTCATTAGCACTCTTTAAGAAAAATCTTGATGAGTGGATGGGAAATAGGAAATACACCCTGGGGATCACGTCTGTGTCTCTGCTTGACAGTGGCACAGGAAAATAACTTTCTTGGGTGGTGTACGCCAGGGAACCTTGTTGGCTAGGCTTACGTAGGCCCTTGGGCCGATAGCCTAGTACCTACCTATGAACCTATGAACCTATAAACCATGTGCAGTTTGTTGTAATAAATATAGCCGACTTGCAATATGTAGCTATCATTAGTGACATACTTATAATTTCTGCATAAGATTTCTTACTCATTCATTCTCTAATTGCCCATTTGATGCACTTCATGGTCATATACACCTATGCTCAATTTGGAGGATCATCAATTTGCTTACAGCATGTCTTTGGGATGTATGATTAAACCTAAGCAGCCAGTGAAATCCCACATGTTTGTGGTGCTTCACATAACTGGAAACCAGCATCCATGCACCGTATGATAGTAAGCATTTAGTGAAGGTCACAGCTGCAGCAAAGATGTGTATAGGAATGTTAAAAAATAATGTCTACCCCACCCCCCCACCATATGAAAGTACCAATCTCTGTGCTCGGTTATCACCTTATAAAATAACAAATTATATGGTGAACTGCTGCCCCTGAGGGGAAACAAGTGGGTATATATGCCTACCAAGAGGGTGTTTCAGTGCTTACTGTGGGGTTAGGGACAAAATTAAACCATTTTGAAAAAAAAAATCTGAAATTATCTTCCCATCAAGGTATTCCACCCTGATCTTAAAACTTTATCTACCCTATGTTATGGTCATTGATCTGTTCAAGCATATCTACAAGAAATCACATTGCTTTTTAATATTCTCAGTATATGAATCTTTGCCACTTATTCTTTATTCCCAGAACCTTTATTTTGTTGTGAGTTATAAAAGTATGGTCTAATATTTTTTTTTCTGTGTTATATCCTTGCATAAGACACATTCTTCCAGATAATGTTTTTTTATTTCATTTTATTTTTGACAAGTAGTTTTTTAGTGACAATCTCAACAAAAATGTAACTTCTTTCCTTAACGCATTGTTTTCATGTCTCATTACCCTCCCAGGTCCACACTGGTCAACCATCCTGTACTTTCCTCCTAATTGCCATCCTTTTTTCCCTCTTCCCTGGCCCTCATCTTTCTTCTTTCTTCTTCTTTCGGCTTTTCCCAGTTAGGAGTCGCCACAGTGGATCACCTGTCCATTAATGATTGGCAGTGGAGTTTTACGGTGTTGAGTTGCCAGCCCGGCGCCCAACCTTCCACAGAAGGCTCACACACACACACATACACACACACACACACACACACACACACACACACACACACACACACACACACACGCGCACGCGGACTCACACCTAGGGCCAGTTTAGAGTTTCCAATCCACCTACAGCATGTCATCTATCTCCCTCTATTTTTTCGTGTTTAGGTATTTTATATTATCCTATTCCATGCCTTTTTTTAGTCATTTAAGCTGATTTGTAGCGATCTACACTTGCAAACAAATCACCATCTTTTTCTACTTGCCATAGGATCATGGAAAACATAAGGCAATTGAGTTACGATGACCAGTTATTCCTTGCCAATACCTAGCTTTATACTGCACCCCCTTTCTCAAGAAAGGCAAGACAAGTCACTCGTGGAGTAAATTTATATGCATCAGCCCAATCATCCAGGTTTAATTTAAAGAACACTAAGGTGTCACTCTGTTTAACATGTAAAAGAAGTCAAACGGACACTAAGGTGTCACTTTGTTTAACTTGTAAAAGAAGTCTGTTCCAGAGGTGGGGTAGAAGCTGGGCAATAAATCTGTCTCTCCAGCACATTTTAATTGTGTCCCAGTGCAAACAAGACAAACCAGCAAATCCACAAAAATGACTGAAGGAACACTGTTGCACGATACAGACAAGAAACTCGCTTTATTAAAAAACAAACAAACTGATAAGCACTTTCGTCCGAGCTGTATGGACTTCATCATATACACTAACCATTACCCATAACTCTTAAATAGTAACGTACAAAACCAGTTAACCAATTAACATTCAAACATCATGGTATTACCTTCATGGATTATCCCATTAAAAATTATTTATATTCGTGTTTTTAGTATCTGAACCTCTCTCCTTCTTATAATTAAATCAAACGTCAGCCTGTTAAACTTAAAAAATAATAAAAAACTGCAAGAGATACAAGAGTGCAAAAAACATTTTTTTTTGTTATAAAATGTTAAAACAAAAACAAAACCTCTTTCATGGCTGTCCATATAAAATATAGTATGTAAAATATGCTGTTGGCTTAAATTATTAATGCAAATATAAATGTCAATATGCTTTTACAATAGCATATATTTATGTGAAAAATTGAATAAATCAATACAATATTAACCAAAGATTCTGCATCTGTCTAAAGCTCTTAATCTAAGGAGACAGTAAATGGAAATATACTCATTCAAGCCTGGCCATGTACAGGCATTCACTTTCAATTGCTGTAACAGTTCTTTTTTTCTCTAAATAAAGGCACACTGGTCCTCCCCTTGGGTTTACTTTAACCTCATCAATGGCCATGTATTTGTACGTGTGATCCAGAAATTCCATAATATGTGTAGCTAGAGCATTAGTGTCCTTGCATTTTCTAATATTGCATTTGTGTTCATATACTGTGTCCCTGAATCTCCGTTCAGTCTTCCCCACATAGAAACAGCATCAGTACTGACAGGAAGTATACTACATTCTTAGACTCACAGTTAAATCTACCTGTCAAATTATGTTTCCTGCCATTCACTGAAAAACTATCTCCCAAACTCATTTTGCTACAGTAGTTCATCTTCCACATTTTGACATTGACTTCCTCGTGAGCTTCTCATGTCCCTTATTTATTCCTTCCAGTTTGTTTGTGTCTTTCGGCTTTTCCCGGTTAGGGGTCGCCACAGCGGAACTCCGGTCCGCTAATGATTGGCAGTAGAGTTTTACGTGCTGGCTTGCCGGGCCTAACGCACAACCTTCAACGAAGGAATGCCCATTCACGCATGTTGCCACACAGAAGACGCTCTAACTGAGAATTGAACAGGCAACGTCTAACTGTGAGGCGACTACGCTACCGCAGCACTATACTCTTAAAATTCTCCCCTTACGAAATACCAGTCTAGGCTTTTCTACTACTTTTGTTCTGACATTATTATCATTCATCAAAATGGTCCAATTTTTATTAAAAATCCATCTGACCAATATATGATCCCCACTAAAGTTGTAATAAATGCCATAGAATAATTCAAAATGTCAGAACTCACTTCTAGCTTCACATTTGTAATATGTTGGCTTACCCCAGTATCTAGAATTATATTATTGTTAAAAATTGGTAGAAAAATACCCCTTCCTCTTTTATCAGTCACTTCAGAAATTAGTTCCTGCAACAAACTCGATGCGTGAGCCCTTCTTATAAACATTTTGCTCAAATTTTCACATTCTTGAATGAAATCTTTTTCCTGATAAATCATCCTTGCTGCCCTGACTAGCTGACCCTTTACCATAGATTTCTTTCTAGTGGTAAGGGTGAGAGCTTGTATAATGCAAGAATGTATTTGAGTAGGTACATTTTATTCACTCTGTCTTTCTTTAGTAACACATCCAAATATGCTATTTCCTCACTACTATACATGTGGGTAAATGCCAAAAAATTATTTATCCCATTAATGCATACTATAATGGATTGTATTATTTGAATTGTAAAAATTAAATTATCCACTGAACCCCCAAATCCTGGCTCTAGCCCAGTAGGGTATCTCTAGACCCTTAACCCTTTTGGGATTTGTTTCCTCTGTATACACTCTTGTAGATATTTGTTTTTAAGTTGCAGCTTCTTGAATTTCATCAATTTATAGTCCAGACCATCCAATTTCTCATATATAGAATTGTTCAGACCCTAAACCACTGTTTCCAAGTCCGAATTATTAGCCGAAGGCCCCACTTGGTTAGGGTTTTAAAGTTTTTTTTTTTTTTTGGCCAAGTGAGTTTTTCATGGGGAAATTTTGTGTAATGGGCAGTTCGTGGTTTTCAGCGTTCGACATTTAGGTGTTGATGTTTAGGCGTTCAGCAATCTAAATGTTCGACATTGTAATATAGACGCATATTACATTGATGTACATATGGGTTGGCCGGCTGACTAAAGCTCCGTGCTGCTGGTAGATTTTGCCCAGTGCTCACTTGTTGTTGCGATACAGTTTGAGCACTGCAGCCGTTTATTTCCAGATTATTGCTGTTACCAAGAGGATGATTGTTGCATGCAAAACAGTTAGCTCTGTTTTTTAATTTAAGCCAACAGCATATTTTACATGTTATATTTTATATGGACAATCAGGAAGGGGGTTTTGTTTTTGTTTTAACATTTTATAACAAAAAACATTTTTTTTTGCAATCTTGTATCTCTTGTATTTTTTTTATTATTTTTTTAAGTTGAATGGGCTGACATTTGATTTAATTATAAGAAGGAGAGAGGTTCAAATACTAAAAACACGAATATAAAAAAATTTAATGGGACATCCATCAAGGTGATAACACGATATTTGAATGTTAATTGGTTAATTGGTTTTGTACTTTACTATTTAAGAGTTTTAGGTAATGGTTAGTGTATCTGATGAAATTCATACAGCTCGGACAAAAGTGCTTATCAGTTTGCTTTATAATAAAGCAAGTTTCTTGTTTGTATCCTACAACAGTGTCCCTTTGGTCATTTTTGTGGATTTACTGGTTTGTCTTGTTTGCATTGGGACTTTTCATTTTTTGTGGATGTTATGGTAGAATGGACTGAAGCAGGTTCTCAGTCCCAATTATTCTTTGCTTTGGGTTTATACAAAAAAAACGACTAATTCTTCAATTCTGGAACTTACTGTCCTCATACAGCAACTAACTGGTAGGAGTGAAGCTCTAGCAGCTGCCATTCAAAGAAAAGCGGAGTTAAATTTTGGCGTAACAAATAGAGCTAACTGTTTTGCATGCAATAGTCATCCTTTTGGTAACAGCAATAGTTTGGAAATAAAGTGCTGCAGTGATCGAACTATAGTGCAACAACTGAACACTGGGCAAAATCTACCAGCAGCATGGAGCTTTAGTCAGCCAGCCAACCCATATGTACATTGATGTAATATAAACAAATCCAAAAGAGCGCAGTGGGCCAATGGAGAGGCAAAACCACCAACTTTGTAAAGACTGCACAATTTATTACCAACCACGAAACAAAAACACATTAATGCTTTTATTCCACAATACGTGTTTTCGTCCACGTAACTTGGATTCATCAGACAATCAAGTAATTACTCTAATTGCATCTTAAATAACTCACTAAAAACACATTAACCAATAGAATTCTTAATTCTTAATTCTTGAAGTCCAAGTTACGTGGACAAAAACGCGTATTGTGGAATAAAAGCGTTAATGTGTTTTTGTTTCGTGGTTGGTAATAAATCGTGCAGTCTTTACAAAGTTGGTGGTTTTGCCTCTCCATTAGCCCACTGCGCTCTTTTGGATTTGTTTTTGTGACTTGTGAGTGCATTTTCGCAGTTTGGACATTGATGTAATATACCTAACTTTCATGAGTGGCTCACTAATAATTTGGACATGGAAGCAGTGGTTCAGGCTCTGAACAATTCTATAAATGCGAAATTGGATAGTCTGGACTATAAAATGAGGAAATTCAAGAAGTTGAAACTCAAAAACAAATATCTATAAGAGTGTATTCAGAGGAAACAAGTCCTGAAAGGGTTAAGTGTCTGGGGATACCCTACCGGGCTTGAGCCCAATTCACCTTTATACTTAGAACTGTTAGATTTTTTTAATAAGGTTGGTTGTGACTTCCTGAATATACTTATAAACAATAATAACCAACCAATGGGGATATTAATGCTGGATCTTAATAAACTGGATACTGATCTAAAGAAAGATGTAAAGTTTGAGACCATTAAAATTGAGCACATGCAGATTTTTAATAATATCGAACAACACCTCAGTAAGATGTGGGCAACTAAGATGCAGAAACTAGAAAGGGATAGTAATGACTATTCAAAAGAAAGAGCTTATCCAGCACCACCCCACTCCCATGTTTGGGGAAATAGAAGGAGTAAAAAATCAGCGCAACATTATCAACAGATAGTCCCACCTGACCTAGCCCCATTCACTAATGCCTGTGAGTATGATTACAATTTCCGGCTGAAAGCACAGGAAGAGGAATGTGAAGAATGAAAATGATCTGCCGCTCAGAAGGTCGGAGCAGATAAAACAGCAACAAAATAAGGAAGTAGTCATCCAACAACAGGATTTTTACCAGTCTTATCGGAGGAATCAGGGAAACACATCAAGATGGCCACATCCTCCAACGAAGAAGCAATCCAAGATGACCATTAAGGCATGGAACTAGCCTCTGGGGGCAATTTCGTCTTAAATAATGATATGAATGGCACCAACTTAGGTACTCTGAGTTTGGAGCATGCTACACAGACTGATTTTCTACATTTGACTGAGGTATGTAACACGGAGGGGGGCTTTAAAATATATAATTACTCTGGTACTGACTTATCAATGGAAATTGCCAACATGTTATCAAAAGGACTAACCTTTGTCCCAGAAAAACGTTTGCATATTACTGATGTTTTGATTGATGTAAACATTTTTTTAAGGAAGATAAACCTTAGATTGTTATGTGCTAATAATGAACAAAATGAGAAAACACTTAAAGTTTCTAGTATTTACAACCCCCCACTTCATCCAACACTGCAGGTGTTCGAGAAATTGTGTGAACTAGATTTTAGGAATATAAATAATAAACTAAAAATAAAATTGTGAACAATCTGACTTTGGAAGAAAGAGAGTTAATTGATTTTTTAAGATCACAAAGAATTAGAATAATGAAACCGGACAAGGGAGGAGGTTTGGTTGTAATGGACATTTTTTACTACAACCGCAGAGTGTTTGACATATTAAGCACTGATTCTTATGAAGCTGTTTCCTTGAATTAAATGAATAAGGCCACTAATAAAATACAAGGCCAATTGCAAGATATGCTTATTGAGGGAATCATTACACTGACAATTTTTGGAGTTCCAAAGTTGTATACGAGTGTTGAAAATCCCCTCATGCATCTAATAGTGGATGGTAGAAACTCGATAACTTCGATTTGTGCCAGATTCTTAGACCATGAACTGAAGGAATTTGTGGAAAAGGAAAAACAAATATGCAGGGATTCATGGGATGTTTTACAAATAATGAATAATGTGGAATTTTGTGAGAGCGATATATTAGTAACAATGATGTAAAAAATGTATACACTGTAATACCCCAGGATTTGGGGGTTCAGTGGATAATTGAATGTTTACATGGGAAAGGTGTCAGCCAACAGAAGTTATATTTATATGAGTCATTATTTGAGTTAGTGCTTAGCAACAATTATACCTTCTTTGAAGGTAAATATTTTATTGAGAAGAACGGGGTAGCAATGGGGTCACCATGTGGGGCTGTCTTTGCCAACATGATGATGGCCTATTGGGAACATACGTATGTCCTAGGTAGTGAGCATGAGATCTGGTTAAGATTATATACCAGATACCTGGATGATATTTGTATCATCTGGAAGGGTACTGTGGATGAATTACATTCCTTTACAGTATATATTAATGGGACGACTAATTTTTTGGCATTTACCCACACGTATAGTAGTGGGGAAATAGCATATTTGGACATATTACTAAAGAAGGACAGAGCGAATAAAATGTATGTATCCAGCATATACCACAAACAAACCTACTCAAATACATTCTTGCATTATACAAGCTCTCATCCTTGCATTATACAAGCTCTCATCCTTACCACCAGAAAAGATCTGTGGTAAAGGGTCAGCTAGTCAGGGCAGCAAGGATTTCTCAGAAAGAGGATTTCATTCAAGAATGTGAAAATTTGAGTAAAATGTTTATACGAAGGGCTTACCCATCGAGTTTGTTGCAGAAACTGATTTCTGAAGTGATTGATAAAAGAGGAAGGGGTATTTTTCTACTAATTTTTAACAATAATATAATTCCGGATACTGGGGTCAGCCAACATATTAGGAATGAGAAGCTAGAAGTGAGTTCTGACATTTTGAATTATTCTATGGCATTTATTACAACTTTAGTGGGGATCATAGATTGGTCAGATGGATTCTTAATAAAAATTGGACAATTTTGATGAATGATAATAATGTCAGAACAAAAGTAGTGGAAAAGCCTAGATTGGTATTTCATAAGGGGAGAATTTTAAGAGTATACTGGAAGGAATAAATAAGGGACATGAGAAGCTCACGAGGAAGTCAGTCCCCGGGATTCATGAAGCTCGGCGCAAGGCCGGCGTAAGGCTTGCGCCGGCGGTGCAGTGAATAGCCGGCGCAGTAGCGCCATATACATATTAATGAGAGTGCACCGGAATCACAGACACGTGTGTAGTGTACGTGAGCGAGCCCAGGTAGGATGCGTCTGGAGGCGTGTCTAAGCCGGCATGAGGTGAGCAACCTAATGTGCTGACAGCCACGGTCCGCCCACAATAGTAATGGCAGCAGCCAGGTCCCGTGCAGAATGAAACGCCCGTACAGTATGCAACATAGTACCCGTCCCAAATTAACGGAGAAGCAAATACAAGCCATGAAGGCATAAGTGTACCCGTCCAAGGAGCAAAGGATACGCATAAGACCGCGTTCGACCCGCAATGCACCGTCAGTGTTTACACTCAGAGAAGGTGTACAGCCGCATGTCAGCGCGCCGCACCGACATAGGAGCAGCGATTAAGGTCACCACCTGTCCCACTTTGGTTGGGGCAGTCTCTCCATGGCCAGTTGTGTCCCGAAAAAACGTATTAGAAATGGCTGATGTGCTACGATTGTAGGACACAATGATATCAGTATTTAATGTAATGGTAGCATGAATTGGTTATTTCTGTAACAGAAATACCTAAATGACACAAGAAACAGAATAAGCAAGCAAATTGCCACAACAATAAGCTTATATTTAGGCAAACAAGTGAAGTTCTATGCTATATAGTGACCGTTTGTATGTGTCGGCCTGTAAAGTCAGATGTGAGTCCCGGAAATATCCCAGATCGGAAACTGGAAAAGGTGGAAACCCCAGTAGCGACATGGGCATGGTCACCAGGGTTACCTGCTGTCCCAATGTGCCATGGACAGTCCCTGATTGGACAGTTGCGTCCCTGCAACAATCGTAAAAATGGAAAATGACCTCCGATACCCTGTCAAGAAAATTCCCGCAATATACATGTAATAGTAGCATAAAACATATACATTACTATATGAAACACAGACATGGCATAAGAACATAAATAAGGAACCCAAATGCTTACAGAATAAGCTTATAGTATGGCAAACAAGTGAAGTTCTGTCAACTGCACTAGCCGTGGGTATGTGTAGTCCTGCAAATTCGAAGTTTCCACATAACATGCCCCACTATGGGCATTGGAAAAGGTGCCAACCATAATGGTCACAAGCAGTAGTGACAGTACATAGCCGGGTAGCTGTGTTGACATAACAACAGTAAGGAAGCAAGATACCTCAAACACAGGCAAACATGTGCATAGCAACATATCCCACACCCAGCAACGTCTCTGTTGCATACACTGGATGGCGTATGATGAAGTGTAATATCCAGAAGCAGAACCCATGCATTCGGATGTACTACACAATAGCCTCATTGTACATGTCAGTCCCACCCATGTATACCTCTGCACCCAAACCTGCTAGCATCCGTGTGCAGCTATACAACCACACACAATGTGCATACCTGAACTGTGGTAAGATGTTTGTGTTAGGCAATGCCACGCGGGCAAATACGTACCCGCATGTCACCAACCCACCGCAGGTACAGATATGTAAATGGCTGCATGTGAATGTGTCAGCAGAATGTGTACATCCGCATGTAGTATGTACCCGTCCAAACCATCTAGGTTTGCATACGACACGGTGCACATAACTGTACACATGTGGACAAGTTGTCGTTGGACCACCGCATCGATGATTATCTATGCAGTGAAGTCGATCACATATAGCGGAACAGGTGCCTACCAAACAGGACGTCCTAACAGGGTGCTACAGGCAAAGAAGGAGAAGCTGGGACATCACATGTGGAGAGTAGCGTAGCTGGACGGACAAATACACACGGTCAAGGTAAAGGACGGAACAACATGCATATGGCTGGATGGATGTTGTTCGTAAAATATATAGAAACACATATGAAGTTCCAGTTTAGACTCGAAATACTATATAATGCATTGAATTGTACCGTACAATATGGCAGTAGAACTAAGCCTGCATGTAATTGGTGAAGCTAAGCTGTAGTGTGATGGAATTCTGAACCTGGCAGTAAGCAGTACAGTAGGCTCATGTCTGTCATCATTAATTATTTGCTGGGTTACAGAACAATAAATGTATGTACATGCATAACAGCACTCCTTCCCCAGAGGAGGATGGCCTTGTGAGCTCTATCGAAGATAACAGTACAACTCCTTACCAGAGAGACAAAGCAACGTATTAAGAAATTAACTGTCCACTGTATCGTAACAGTCTAGGGTCCTTGAAACAGCTACAATCACAAAAGGACACTGTAATGTACAAGGTGCCTTGCAAGGCTGTGTTATTCCCATGGGAAAACATTTTAAAAGCACGACCCCAGCACCCACGTATGTATAGACTATTGCGGACCATAGTGATGGAAATGCCCTGTGACCGACCACGTCAGTAAGGTGGGCAAAAGCTGATTGTAAACACTATATAAAGAAACTGCTTACTGTATAGAGTCGGACAAAACTCACATACTTGGACTGTATATTATTTAGCCTGCCTGTGTACACTACTAAAACTTTCCGAACCCGAGCCTCCTGTGTTATCGGCTGTCACTTAGAAAAGCCTACTGATAACTACAGTCTGGTTTTAACAACTTATTTCACATTGTGATCCTTGTAATCCAGAATTCCCTTGGTAAGCTACAGGTCAGAGTGCATGGCTGGTTAGACATGTACGCTGGAGAATATGCATAAATGGTTCTTCTTGAATGAAAAGACCTCCGACTGAATTGTTGTGTGTAAAGAGGCTGTTTACTGTCTGATCTGTGGCTGAAAAGCGGGAAACTGGATCCCAAGAAGAAAACGTGCAGCCTTAAACAGGAGGCCCAGGTAAGGAGTGTTTGCCTTTTTGTCTCTATTGTAGATCAGGGACCAGACTACATTGTGTTTCTGTTAACAGTAGTGATATCGGGTCGAAGACCTACCCACATACTGTTAAATCTGAACATAGGTCAGGGGAACACACAGCAGAGTAAATAGTGATTGTAGACACTACAGTGGATACAGGGAAGGAGACACCATGTGGTATGACAGAAGGTGCGTAGCAGTCGTGTAGAGGATATGGGAGATTATTGAAGAAACAGATCATGTGATCCGCGTTTGACGGGTGGCGTGAAGAATATGCAATCGCAGAGAGCACATAATGTGAGTTACGCAGCAAAATGGGGTAATAAATATGACATTGATGGTATATTACGCAAAATATCGTTACTGAAACATTGTAATCCCTGAAAATTTGATGCACATGTTCCAGGGTAAACACCTGTTCCACCCTGAGAGGGATAGTCCCTCTTTGGCCAGCCGTGTCCTGTAAACAAACCGAACAAATGGCAAATGTCCTGATATCTCAGGACAAACATTTCCCAGATATATATCAAAATGGTAGCATAAAACAGTAAATTTGTATGTGGAACAGCAAAATATAATAATAAACAGAATAAGCAACTGAAATGCTACAACAATTGGTCGCTCTCCTGGCAAAACGTGAATTCCTGTCCTATGTACTGGCCGTGGGTATGCATTTTCCAGGCAAATTACACGTTCCGAACACTAATGTCCCACATTGTGCATTTGAAAAGGTGGCAGCCCTAAGATGTGCAGGCGACAAAACAGCGACAATTGGGTATCCATCATGCACATCGGTGGACTGAGGTAGTGTACCGAAGGGAACAGAACACTACAAATGGCTAAGCATCATACGTACACAGAGAAGATCATAATACAGTAGTACCGATAGCCCCCCCCCCCACAACCCCTACCACCTCCGATACCACATCCAGGATATTAAGCGGGAGGGCAGGCTAGTCCCCACACGTTATCCTGTGGCAACAGAGGTAGCACAACGAACAAATGTAACAGAAGCTATTGAAACCACATCCCGAACACGTAACATACCTAGGGACACCCGAGTAAGAACACAGTACTAAAACAGAGTGAGGATATCTGTCAATTAATTGAAGTACCGAACCCTCATGCAGGACAGGAAGGCCAGGACCCAACCCCCGTGGCGTATAGACCGTGGACACCAGAAGATATCTGTAAAGTCATAGAGGGAATTCCCCATCCACAAAGTAATCGCTATTCACCATGCAATACCCCTGTATCTCCTGATCGGAAACCAAAGGGAATGGCGGATGGTACAGTATGTACAAGCTGTAAATCATGTAAGAATACTTAGGGTAGCGTTGGTGCCAGACCCACACACTATATTCAATGCTATGAACATGCCACAGAAGTATCTTACCGTGGTACATATAAGCTATGCTTACTTTGCAATACCTATACATCCACATAGTCCGTATTGCTTTGCATGTACAGTCAGGGTGACAGATACAGCCATACCCGGCTATCGCGGGGATACTGTGAAAGTACAACGATATTCTCACAGGGGATGGCTAGCTACATTCGGTGTTAACTCCACCGGGGCCAGTCAAGTTCTACTTTATTTGGATGATATTCTGCTTGCGGCCCCTACCCAGCAGCAATGTATGGAAGATACAATAGCATTATTGAGATAATCAGCAGAACAGGGACATAAAGTAAGCAAGCATAAATTGCAACTACAGAGAATACAGGTCAATTACCTGGCATATCTGGTATCCAAGTAGGGTAGAACATCACATGACGATAGGAAGGTAGCAATATAATAAGCACCCAAGCCAACTAACAAGAAGGGAATGATGTCCTGTCTGGGCCGACTAACACTTGTCAAATCTGGATACCAAACAATGCTGTGGAATCCGCTGTATTGTTTGCCTTAACCTTTAATACACCTATGGCAGCACAACACATAGTACACTGGATTACAGTAGCAGAAACAGCGTTCTGCAGACTAGAACGATTGATAGCCTCAACAGCTGTAGTAGGTCTCGTGAATAATCATAACACATGTTGTCAGACCGTAGATTGTAAGCGGAGATATATGACGTCAGTCTTGATGCAACAGCAGGGAAGTAAGCAACGCTACATAGCTGACTACTCATTGCAGTTGGACACTGTGGCATGGTCAGTGCCACATTGTGTACAGGCAGTTGTTGTAGCACCCATGGCAGTACAGGCTCCGGCCGTAATGTTACTAGACCACCCTCTCACTGTGAGAATGTCTCATGCAGTTGCGGTCAGTCTGCTGCAAGAGAAGATAGCATTCCTGACCCGTGCTAGACATTTGTCATGTTTGACCATACCACTGAGTCAACCTCATATGGTGATTGAACGTTGTACAACATGAAACCTATCAACGTCACGTCCGACACCTGTGTATGGCACACCACACAGTTGCCTATACGAAATGGATTAAATAACTACACACAGACATGATATCACTGATATACCCTTAGATGATGCAGAGGTGACAGTTAATGTGTACGGATCATGTAGACAGAGTCCTACAGGAGCGAATCAAGTAGTTTATGCAGTAGTTATTGATAATGACATTGTAGACGGCCAAACCCTGCAGCATAACGTGTCTGCTCAAGCAGCAGAATAGATAGCTTTAACACGTGCTTGTACTGTAGCGGAAAACTGATGTGTGGACATATGTCCCGATAGTCAGTCTGTTGTCTGTGCAGTGCATGTTTATGAGCAGCAGTGGAAGAATAGGGGAATGATAACATCCACCGGTAAACAGATTAATCATGCGCATACGAACTTGAATGCATTAGACTACATGCAGTTACCCACTGAAGTAGGTAATTGTAAATGTGCAGGGCATAGAAAGCAACAGGATAACAGTAGGAAAGGTGAGGCATGAGCTCATGCACCTGCAAAACAAGCAGCGTCACAGTTGGAAAGTGTTTGTGTGAATGAGGAATGACAAACCTCAGACAGTTTAGATGTAGAAACTGTACAAACAATGCAAACAGCAACTACGAAAGCAGAAAAGCCGACGTGGTTATGACGAGGAGCAATCCTTGAACACGGACTGCACATATCCACAGTGAGAAAGCCAATATTACCGTCTAATGTATTCAGATATGCGGCTTTGTGGAGCCATGGGTAGAGACATGTCTCAACAGGGGGGATGGTACATTTGGTTAACAGAATACCCTAACATACGGAATTACGAACCACATACAAACCTCATGAGCAGCGTGTCACGTTTGCAGTAGATATCATGCACAGGGAGTATTTAAACCGAAGGGAGTGAGTTTACCTACACCACCATAACCGTTCCGTACTATTTGTATGGAGTTCATACATCTGCATAAATGTGAAGGGAACAAATACTGTTTAGCGATTACACATATATATAATCAAAATGGGTAGAAGCATTCCCAACCATTAATCCGGATGCAGCAGCAGTGGCAAAGGTGCCAGTAAAATAAAGTATCCCTAGATCTGGCATGCTGTAAAGAAGCTACAGTGACAATAGAACACATGTAGTGAACCAGACAATCACGCTACCTGGGGGATTACTTCGTATTACCATGAATGTCAATTGCATGTACAACCCACACTCAGCACGACTGCTGGCGCCGTAGAATGGGATCGAGAAATAAGTAGAGGAGGTTGGTGGGTGACATCCAGACGAGTTACATGAGCTGTCTACCTCTAGCATTGCTGAGCATGACAACAGTTCCAAATGTAAAGTGCTGCACCCACTTCGAAGTAGTATGTGGAATGGCATATCATGTGCCAGAGTGGAAAGCTGTCATGCCTGCAGAGCCGGAGGTCGATGACTCAGTAGTAGGTGACATGAGAGGATTGTTAACTAGTAACACTGTTCTTCAGTTAAAGTCTGTTACAGATAAGAGCAAACGAAGACGGAAGCATAGCTGACACCAGTATCCTGTGTGTATGTCACTGTTATCCAAAGAACATTATTGCCAAGTGGACATTGCGAATGTCTGTACCGGGTACTGTTGGCAACGCCTACCACAGTAAAGTTTGCAGAGAGGTCGTCCTGGGTCCACCTCACATTTCTCAAACCGGTAAAGGATATCAAGTCTGATTGACATCTTGTAGCTGATATACCAAAGAGCCGAATCACCGGCCAAGACTGTATAACAATACAAAGCAACCCCAAAGACATTTATGTTTGCTGTCCTAATGATTATACACCTATTAACCATGTTTGTGTTTACGTTACAATTTCTGGGACCTTACCTGCATATAACTACACGGATACAAATACTGATACGTGATGAACTGGCCACAGAGTGTCTTCCACACTTCAACAGATACCTAGGCATGGCGTGTGCATATAGAGACTAGGAACACATTAAATTGCTGTGTTTGTACTGCCATACCTACATCATATGGAGGACTTCTGATGCATGTTGTCCCCTTGGGGATAGATTGAGACTTGTGAATATCTACACTTTGATACAGGTTCTGTGAGATCACAGGACAAAGTGGCAATGTACTTACCTGTTACACAAGAAGGAATTGTATGTTATCATAAACATGATACAGTTTCAGTTGGTGGGAGTATTTGTAACATAACTGTGTCTTACGAATGTCATATAACAGCCAAAGATCACAGTACTACTTGTAGCACCATTCCTAATTTGTATTGAAACATCATGAGAACAATGTTGAAGGATGTGCAGAAACATCCTGAATTGTATAAACAGTCCTCTGTTAGAGACAGGAATATGTTACATGCAGAGGTAACCGCATCAGTATTAAAGTAGAATATTGTTATGTTGTTTGTGGGAAATAAGCATATCAATGGTTACCTGGGAATTGGTCCGGCAGTTGTTATTTGGGTTATCTGGCTCCAGTCACATGACATACTGTACAATTGCCTGTGGGTGCGAAGCGAACTATAACACATATAGCTCGAAGAACTGGGAACACAGTCGAGAAACCTACTAATCCAGTGGGTGAAATGGAAGCTGTTCTGACATGTCAGTCTTCTGCAAGAGATAAAGGAATATCGATTCATATGGACTTGAGTGACAGCGTCACAACCTGGGCTGGAACACTCCCAGCTTCTGGAGTAGTGAAATCAATCAGGGAACAGAGGAAGTTATCAAAACCTGTCGGAGGAAGGATGAATGTGACATTCCGCTCCTGAACATGTGACTGATGAACTGGATGCAATGAGAACTGTTGTGTCACAAAATGTAATAGCGCACGACTGCACCGTGGCGCTGAGAATTAATGCGTCTTGGCGCTTACTGAAGAAGATCGCTGTGTCCAACTACCACATGAAGAGACCAAAAGCAACGCCCACCTACAGGTAATATAGCAGGTGTCATCCATGGCGGAACCAGGCCCAAACCCACTGACGAACCATTTCCACAAACCATTGGGTGGATGGGGTCAGTCATACTGAATATCATGATTGCCATTTGTGTTGTTGTGCTCATATTGGGAGCATGTGTCTAGTGCGGGATACTGTGCATGTAAGTATTAGTCAGGGACTCTGGCGACATACCTGTACCCGAGACTATGTATCAAGACCTGTAGTGGTATTTGTCAATAGAAAATGCAATCCTACTTGCAATGTACATCAAATTACTTGCCTAGTTAAACGTTCCACAGAGGAAGAGGCTAGGGAATGAAATAATGTTGTATATGTTTCTGGATAGAGTAGAAGCAGTCAAAGGAGGGAGAATGTTAGCAAAATACATATTTAAACATAGATATGACGTGCAACTTTAGAAGCAAATAGTGTATAATGCATATTATTCTACCTGACAATATAGCAGTACAGCTTCTCATGCATGTAATTGCTTGTAGTGTAGCTGCAGTGTGATTGAACCCTAACCCTAGCAGTAACCAGTGCAGCAGGTGTATGTCAGTCAGCATTACTCATCTGCTCGGTTACAGAATAATACATGTATGTACAGGTATATCTGTCATCCTTCCACTGAGGAGGATAGGCTTGTGAGCTCTAACACAGAGTACAGCTGCTCAGCAGAGAGACACAGGAACCTAGTAGGACACGGAGTGAGGACTGGATATGAACAGTGTTGGAACCGTGACAGAGCAGAATTTACCAAGTACAGTCTAAGTGAATATGTGGCTCGCAAGGTTGGGCTATCCTCATGGGAAAACATGTAATAAGCATTACCTGAGCACTGTTGTAGGAATACAATGTTCTGTACTCTAGCAATGTAAATGCCTTGTGACTGACCACATCATTAATGTGTGCAAAAGATGATAGTATACAGAATGCTCATACAGATGTAACATGTATAGAGTTGAACAAATGTCTAAACTTTTACTGCATACTCCTTTGCCTCCTGCTGCACAGTAGTAAAATGTTATTAATCCCAGCTTCCTGTGTTAATGAGTGTCATTTTGAAAATACGAATGAGTGTTACAGTTTGATTTAAAAGACTTAATTGACAGATGTTTACGTTCTAGCATGGGAATAGGTCAAGACAAACATCACAATGTCCATGTGTACCACATACACACAGCCAGTAACACGCAGTAGTAGTGCATGAAGGCATACACGACTGTGGGAATAGTACAGGACATATGGCACGTGCCAAGTGCAGATGCATGACACAAACCCCAGGATGGGTGTCCCTGCAAAGAGGAACATGTGCCAACTACACCTCCCACAGATGTACCGGCAATAAAACACATGGCAAACACACAGACACACTACTGTCCAACACATGACTGCAACGGAGCCTGGTCAAACACCAACATGAAGCATGCACAAACAGGGACTTGAGTAATGTTTGCCTTAACACCCCATAGGCCAAAGAAGAATAGAATGGACATATGCATGTAATGCTGTGAAGGATGTGTGGTAGTCCTCAGTATCACAGTGTTAGGGACACAGATACACTGTCATCAACCGTGACGTATGTGCAACGTACACAGCATACCTGCATGTAATACAGAGGACAATCATGTGCCACAGAAATATACAGTGGCGAAATAGTATAGTGGATAGACAATTGTACATGTGACAAACTATGAATATAGGTTCACACGTCCATAGGTACAGGGTAGGCCATCGTCCCAGGCCCAGCCATAATACTACACCATAGTTAGGATGACTTTGCCAACCTTCTGTGCTTCAGATGAAATACCCATGATATTGCTGTATCTCCGTCAAGCACTGATAATGATGTAATCCCTGGCCTATACCTGCAATTCTCCATCCAATGGACAACATAGCTGCGAACAAGGCTAGGAAGGATGTCTGTCTCACATGTACTGTGATGTAGATCCACAGCATAATGAGTGTCTGGGTGATATATGTGTCACTCAAACACATCCCATTAATGACCGTGACAAGGTAAATGTCACCTGCCCTAGTGGTTCTGAGGGATGCGGATACAGTAGGTGAAGCATACACATGACATATGGGTTGACATGGCCTCGTATGTCAGGCACAGGTCAACACTAAACAGCAGGTATGTGACGTGATGTGGCAGGGGTCCTACATGTGGGGCAGCATTACACAAAATGGTGTCATCCTGCATCTGTACAACAATCAACCTATGTGGGCTTCCCAGCTGCTGTAGGTGTATGGTCAGATACAGTCTGAATGGGGCAATGTAGTAGATCATAGGTGTAACACGTAATGGGTACAAGGAGACAATGACCTAGCCTGATGTAGATGTGAATCCCTGCACCAACAGGTGGGCAATGTAGAAGACCCACACAACCACGATAGCAACGTGTGTGTGGAATGAATGGTGACCGTCAAACACTGTCCCTGATCCCTGGTAATCACCCCTGTGCTGAGTGGACAGCCACCTATATGCTGGACAGGGGTGACCTAGTAGTTCTCCACAGGTATGATGTTGCATTACGTCGCATTTAGCTGTGGGACATGTCCCTGACAGCAGATATGCATACCTGGGAGGCCCCTTCGAAGGATATCTGTGTCAGATGTCTGTCCCACTATGGCACCTGTTTTGCAGTCATCTACAAACACTGTTGCCCATAGCACCCCTGTGTGTGCCTGTACCGTGAAAATGTAGGTGTATGACAGGAGTGCAGACATGGAAGGGCCCCATGGGACACCACTTGTGACAGGCAGTAGGTCTGACATGCTGCCAGCAACTATGACCGTGTGGGTTGTGTCACATAGACAGTTTACAACACATTCTGTGATGTGCGTGTTCACATCCCAGCCAATGGGTTTAGCAACGATACCTGAGGGGGGTAATGTGATGACGGGCTTTGCCAGGTCGAGGTAGGCTGTATGGACTGCAACACCCCCATCAGTGGCCTCGGCGACTGTCCCGAAAATGTCAACCATGCTTTAAAGGCATGAACCGCTCCTGAACAAGACAAAACGTGTGTGAGGCAAAGTATGTATGTCCCCTATGCAGTCATGTACGAGCCGCAGTATGATCCCTCCCCATGTCTTTGCAGATAGGTCTCCTCAGGGTAATGGGACAGTAATAACCAGCCTCAGTGGAGGTATTGGCCTTGTGACGTGGGACTACAGTTGCCATGTGACACAACCTGGGTACCCTACCTGAGGTGAGGCTACAAAGAAATAGCTGTCCTAAGTGTGGGTCCAATTCATAAATGAGATAGTGGAGTACACAGCGGGGTCACCAGCTGGTCTCATGGATGCTATGTCCACTACCCTGGAGAGAGCATGTCCCACCTGTGTGTCACAGAACATTTGGTGACCACAAACCACTGGTACACACATCTCCCCATGTGTGGGGGAGGGTGTGGAGATGTCCTCACTGGACTTGTCAGCCTGTATGTTGGCAATGTGTGTATGTTGAGTAAACCCCACCTCTATGTGAACCCAGTCAGAGCATATGTGGGAGTGAGCTCCCAGGTGTCGAGCATAGCAACTGAAGGTGGTATGATTGTTAGCCAGGTCCATGTAGGTATATCTGTGGAATGTGCCCTGGACAATTTCATGACAGTGTGTAACTCTACACATATGATGACCAAGGGTGTCATACCTCACAAGGTGTCTGCTCCACCTTGTAGTAGCCACCTCCTCGTGTTGTACATTCTGTGTATGGCTGGGGTGCACCACACTGGATGCTTGGCATTGGTACAGTGAACCACAGTTGGGTAAGTGAATGACTGGCTCATGCAGTCCTGTAGGTACTGGTAGATGGCAAATGTGATTGATGCAGTGGCTGCCGTACTGTCGACCACTGGCTCAGGGTCCTTAAAGGAGACCACAGTAGTGCGCAGAATTGTGTAGTCTGCCTCTGAGCAAGCAATGTGTATGGTAACTGGCAACACTCACAGCAACGGATGCCAAAAGCAGAAGCCAATATCCAAATAACTTAGATCAACTTCTGCATGACAATATGTCTTATCATACATGTATTGACACGTGTCTGCTAATTACAATTGGAAATGGCCGGTAAGACTGGCCTAAAGTTCCCGTGATGTACACAGTCTGGGGGTGTTGTTCCGATAATAAAGTGGCAATACCTCCCAATCGTGACCTCTGGGTATGGTATGAAAGTGGTTGTTAACCTGCAACATTGGATGTATAGCATTGGTTTCTGGTGTCGGAAGACATGGTTCCTGTAGCACAACACAGTATGGGTAGTCAAGCACACATCCGCGATTGCTGAACACACAGCATCAGTGAAACCCACTGCTCACAAGGACACAGTCCGACAAGCTCTACACTTTAAATATGCACAGTGGTGTCCATTGTCGGACCCAAAAATTGACATCACACCAGATTCACGTCTTCTTTCAATACGTACCTGAACTCATTGTCGTCACAGGTACACATATGCACTGCAAGCGTGTTTAATGTTGATGATAGCTGTCCATGTAATGCAGCACAGATGCACAGAAATACCCAGGGTATCGGGTCCATTCAGCTGCGTCCACATCACAGTCCCGCACACATGAAGGATGTGTAATGGGTACTGTCCACTGTTGCAGTCAAGGGAGTCTGGGTATGTAGAATCTGGCCTCGGTGTTGTTTCGCAGGCAATCCTTTGTCCCGCCCCGTGGGAGGGACGTGTGCGTAGCACATGCGTCACTCTCCGCTAATAATGCAAACCATCTACCGGAGAATGCAAAATGCAGGTGTGAAATGTGTACAGCCCTATACCAGTGTACAGTAGGCAATTCACATGGATGGACAAGCGTATGACTAAGATGGCACCCATAACTGCAAACCTGGTGGAATTACACTGCCGTAGTAAGGCATTACACAAGTAATACACATAGGGACTACAGTTGACATTCCCCATACAACAAACACAGACAACCAGCCGATGAAGTCCAAAGCAAAGACGAGGTACTGTAGGGACCGTCAGTGACCACTCAGAGCACACCAAGAATTAAAGGCAGTCACCATAGTCTATTGGAGCCCACTGCCTGCTTCATAAGCAGACTTATTCAGAATACATACAATGCAGTCCAACCTACTACATTTAAAAGCATTAATTGGTCAGTACATTAGATGTGCTAGGTACTAATTACATGCCTTAAAGGCAGACAAGCAAACAAACCTTACTTGGGTTACAGATCCCACACAGTGAGGACATCAGACATTGCTTGAAAGGTACAGTCTTCATCGGAAAATAGAAATATATGTACATATATGAAAGATGAACCAACATAAAATGTTTTCCAAATGTCTGACTGTGTAAGATACATATATATGTCCTACGGATTGTGCCAATATATTAACAGAACTGCAGACACCTAGTAATATAAATGAACCATAATATATACACATAAACCGTATGATTATGACTAATATAAAATAGACCAACGAAATGTAAAGATTCACAATGTGCTAATGTAAATATTCATTTAGAAGGTTACTTAAATAAATCAATTCAGACATCCATGTCTAAATACTAACACAAGGCCAGTGAGGTGCTTGCCCTCACATGTACTGGGATGTTGTTCCACAGCATAGTGAGTGTCTGGGTGATGAATCTGTCCCAACAACACGTTCGATTAATGACAGTGTCAAGGTGTACGTCAGCTGCCCTTGTGGTTCTGAGGAATCTAACTTATTTACGTGAAGCATAGTCATCAGATCTGGGTTCGACATAGCCTTGTATGCCAGGCACGGGTCACCTCTGGGCAAGTGGTATGCAACTGTATACAGCTGGAATTCTTTCAGTCGGTCAGTATAACACATATACCTGAGACCCTGCATCTGTTTGTCGATGAACTCTTGGTGCCTTTCCAGCTGCTGCAGGTGTTGGGTCAGATACATTCTGAACGGGGCATTGTACCCAATCATAGGTCTAATGAGTGATGAGTACAAGGGGACAATGACCTCGCCTGATCTAGATGTGAATCCCTTCATGATGATGTGGGCAATGTGGAAGGTCTACCTAACTATGTTAGCAACATGTGTGTCTAACGAATGGTTAACAACAACACGTGTCCCCAGATCACTGGTAACCCCCTCTGTGCTCAGTGGATTGCCACCTATATGGTAGCTCGGGGTAACCTTGTTCTTCCCGAAGGATATGCCTATGCATTTCCTGGCATTTAGCTGTAGGACATGTCTCTGGTACCACTTATCCACATCTGTGATGCACTCCTGAAGGATATCTGTGTCAGATGTGTGTCTGACTTTGGCACCCGGTTTGCAGTCATCTGCAAACATTGTCACCATAACCCCCCTGTGTATGTGTGTACATTGGAAACGTAGATGCTGGAAATAGTGGACCCAGGACTGAGCCCCATGGGACACCACCTGTGACTGGCTGTGAGTATGACATGGCGCCAGCAACTATGGCCATGTGTGTTCTGTGACTTAGCCAGTTTGCAACCCATATGGCGATGTATGGATTTACATTCAAGATGACGGGTTTATCAATTATACCCGAGGGGGGTATTGTGTCGAAGGCCTCTGCCGGGTTGAGGTAGGCTGTATGGACTGCTTTACCCTCATCAATGGCCTTGGTGACTGATTCTACAAAGTGAAACACGTGTAAAAGGCATGATCTGACTCTGACCAAGCTAAACTGGGTTGTATCCAAAGTATGCGAGTCCCCTATGTCTTTATCTATGTGTTCCATTATGATCCATCTCCATGGCTTTGCAGATAAGGCTTGTCAAACTAATGGTATGGTAATAACCAGGGTCAGTGGAGGCACCATCTATGTGGAGTGTGACTACAGTCGCCCTGTGCTACTACCAGTGCGTATCCTGAGGTGAGGCTAAGATTAAACAGCTGTCCTAAGTGTGGGTTTAATTCCCCATAGAGTTCCTGGAGTACACAGCTGGGACACCATCTGGACCCATGGATGCTGTGTTGACTGCCTTGGGGCTGGATGTGGGTAATGCTGGACATACCCCCGATGCCCAAGGGACCACACACATAGCCGGCCTTAGGCATAGGCCAAGTAGGTAGCCGTCTAGGGTGTTGCTCTACTCGGGGCACCTTTCCAGACTCTATTTGGTGTAGGTAGACCAGGAGGGGGGTAGTGGGTGATGTATCGGTGGCAACTTCTGCCTAGGTCACCACTTAACCTAAGGCCACTCTTCCCGTGGGTAATACAGCAGTACCCACACCCAGACGCGGGTCATTGCTAGGGTCATTGCTAGTATGGCATATCATCTATGTCAGGAAACCATATATCCCCAGACATAATGGCACAGCATAATGCCTGTTCGCCGCCCAAAGGCAGACATACGTCACCCGCGGCGGTGCGGACGTACTGCGCGAGATGTCCGTTAACAATGTCGACATTGTCTCGCTTTGTGAAACAAACTCCACATAGACATTCAATACTAGACAGCGACGGAGAACCCGATGTCCCCGTGGCTGAGCTGTTCAACCTGTTCCGCCATGTTAAATGTGTGTAGCACAGCGGAACCGGCCCAAACCAAGCAACGGACATGTCTGTGGCTCAGTGAAAGTCGTCACGCAATGGTAAACCCTTGTAATATTGCGACACAGGCCATACATACGGAGGGTTAGTAATGGAAATTGGTCCGTTCGACCAGACCGTGTGCAATTAGTATAACAGGATCTACAACGGGTACACCGGCCAATCGGCGCACACGGTTACGAATAATTGGGGGGGGGCCCTGACATGGTACCATGGACACGGACAAAACGTGCCCATGTGACTCATCTAACATTCGTACAGGGTCAGGGCAGTCCCGTACAGTGGGCGGACAAGACCAAACCCAAAGCACCACAGCAACACCCTGACAATCGAAGGCCTGTATGCGTATGGGATATAAGCACCTGTCATCTGAACAGCCCTGCGGTGACGACATATGCATCCTGGGCCATGAGCGAGGGGGAATTAGGAATGTTCAACATGCAGTACTGCACCTTTCCCAGCAGGAGAATGGATGCCTGTGACGTGCGTGTGTGCGGGGGGGGATATGTAAATGTACATAGGTACCATGGGTATGCATATTAATGACAACGAACAGCTAACGTGTACTGGTCACAGTAACCGGCAAACGTGAATGCAGTCACGTTTGAATTACGACTATAGAACATATAGATGTGCACGTGTACGTAATGCGTCCATGTTGCAAAGACTGTTACATATATAAAGCTGTAAGTGCTTTCTGCACACGTCCGTCAACCGGATCAGACATATGTTACCGGAATAGTCACAACTAATGCAAAACACGTAACCACACAGACACTGTAAACATATATAAACGGACTACGGATATGCATGTGCGCCTGCGCGTAACCCACAATCCGGACATGCGAGTGTGCGTGTGCGTGTGTGATCCAGTGGAACCAGGGAAGGTTAAGAATGTCTCCTCCACACATTTACATTCATAATTGTAAAATATATGCTTAAATAGTACTTATTGATTCCATGCTTTGTTATTGTAATGCTACTATTATACACATTGATATACAATATCCTGATCAACACACTACATTCTAAGGTGCACTCACAACAATTATCAACTATGTGTCAGGATACTGATTGTATTTACCAATATTGTATATATATTAACACATTGTTGCCGTATTATTGTTTCCATGAAGTAAGGCATGCAACACTGATATGTATATGTCACGTTATAATCAAGACTTGGAGCACTGTCCACCTAACTATGAGCAGGTTTATTGATTATTTTGCTTTAAACCGACTCTGAAGGAAGTGTATAAGGGACGGCTATGTCATGCATTCCGTACTCCGACGATGCCCCATGTTAGTAGGTGAAAGAGCTCAGTATCCTTTCACTGTGGAGTCTATCGTATTTGACAGTGTCTGTTTTTGCCGATATATGTTCCATACTGTCGTTTATGAAGATGGGCAGGACGCAAGGTATGCTGTATTTCCGCATACTGGCACGTGGATATAGATAGGCCATGTAATACAAACGATGGGTAGTCAAGCAGACATCCACGATTGGGGAACATACAGCGGCAGTCAATACCACTGGCCAGATGGTGACAGTCCAACACGTTCTACACTTTACAAATGCACATCGGTGTCCATTGTAGGACTCCAAAAATTACGGCGTTTGCTCCGTTATCCACCGGGATCGGCCAATCAGAGTACTAACCGTGACTACGGCACAGCTAGACATATGCACCACCAGCGTGTTTAAGGTTGATGATACCTGTCCATGACATGCAGGACATATGAACAGAGGTCCCCAGACTGCCGTGTCCATACATGTGCGTCCATATCCCAGTTCCGCACACATGAAGGATGTGTCATGCGTACCGTGGGGGGTTGCAGCCATGGTATCCTGGGTATGCAAAATGGGGCTCGGTGTTGTTTGGCAGATAATCCCTTGTCCCGCCCCGTGGGAGGGCTGCGGGTACAGGACGTACCTTAGTCCCCACTAAGGATGCAAAGCATCCACTGGGTAATGCTAAAGGCAGGTGTGAAATGTGTCCAGCCCTACATCAGTGTCCAGTAGGCATTTCCCAAGGATGGACAAATGTACGGACAAGATGGCACCCATAATAGCAAACCTGGTGGAATCACACAGCCATAGTAAGGCATAACACAGGACATACAGATGGAAACAACAGTAGATACACCCCGTAGACATCCATCCTGCCGTGCGAATCCCAGCGTACACAGCAGCCAAGGTGCTATCAAGTATGTGGGGATCACCCGCTTCCACTCTGCGGAACATACGTGCGACCTGTGGAACACATATTAATGGCACACCAACAACGTCAACTAGGA
>NC_056732.1:1491970731-1492028231 GCF_019279795.1 Protopterus annectens
TTAGGTTTTTTAATCAGGTTGGTTCCCCCTTTTTTTCGTTAGGGTTTTCCCCCCCGTTGGGGCCCCTAGGACATGGTTCTTTCCTCGTGTGGCCGTTGGTTATTTGCAATACCTTCGTGAGGATGGTATGTATTGTATCATGTTTGTGTGACTGCATCCGCTATGTGTGGTGTCGGGTACATTTCGCTGTGGTGTTAGCCGTGGATTGTGTGTGTTGGGTATGGTATTCTGTTCGACATGTGGGTGTCCGTGTCCTGGCGGTTGTGCATTCAGATGTGTAACATAGCTGTTATATTCCTGTACACAACGGATGCAAGGATGCATCAGCCGCTGCTAGTGTTTCCCACGAGCTTGTTGTGGGTATGCCGCTGTCATTGACTGCCTGTATGTAATAGCTACGGTTTTAGCTGTTATCCCTTTTATATGTGCGATGGGGTATATCTGCGGATGTGGGTAAGGGGTACGGGGTGTGAGTCTTGCATTTATACATACGGGATATGCTTGTGTGTGTGCTCCATCCCTGCTTGGGGGGCTGCAGGTTACCTGTCTGTTGTTCCGGGAATGTTTGTTTTGTTGATGTCGTGTGCTGTCGGTATCGCCTGCATGTGTGCTTCCTGCACGTATTCCTCCTTCACATGGGTTATATATCTGCGGATGTTCGTCCGTGCCTACTATCCATTGGCATTTTGTCGCTGATAGTTACGGTGAATGTGGTCCTATACTTGGGACGGCCTGTATGCTACCAGTAGCCTCCTATTCGTGTGCCGCTTGCTTACTTCACGGTCGTGGAACACACAGCGGTATTTACGGGACCGTAAGTGTTCCCGATCGGTGCCGGGATAGCACATTCGTATTTTCGCCGTACATGCCTGATGCTGTGTAACGTTGCCGACGGACCGTGTTGAGTGTACCTTATGGCCGCTATACATACGGTCATGGTTTGTACATGCGTCCTTTGCATCTCCTGTTGGCTATGGCCCTGTGGTACATTCTGGGACATTTCCGCTTTGCATCGTTTTACGTCGCCACGTGCATAGCCACTGAGGAGATGTCAGTACTGCTTTGTGGGTACTGCTGTACATGCGCCTATGGTTCCTGTACTGTATGCCTCGCATGTTATTACACTCCGCCTGTGACATGTCATCTACATACACATTTTACAGTGGCACACACATTACACACACACAGCGGAACACACGACAACCTCACCTCACACATACACATATTGCCGCCATGGCTCTCAACCTTCTATTTCCAGAGTGAGGAACACACACATTAGTAATGTGAAACAAATGGGCATAATGTGGAACACATAGTAATGGCATAGTGACAACTTCAGCTAAGTAGGTCATAGGTTGATTATAATATGCTGATTTACTTACAGTGAAGAACCTTTAATGAATTACTATGATTACATTCTATTTACCAGGATGTCATTTATATACATTCCTAACAATGGATGTTTGACAGACATTTTCAATGTGGAACTTTGAGGAACTGCGAGGAACATGAACTGTTTTACACCCCAAATGAGGTACGTTCCTCATAATGTCATACACTTCACTGGTATGCTTGCCGCTTTCGCACCGACGGTTGAACACAATACGTACGTTGGCCGCATCGCCGGTGGCGGCGTGTATCTCCGCACTCATATCCTATGGATATGACGTGCGCATATCCCGTTACTGTACCGTGGACTGGTGACCATCCCGACACGCGGATATGTATTGATGCAGGTTGACATTTCCATGGCTGGCGTTACCTGCTCTGCCCACCCTCCCGGATGATCGGGTTGTCGGTCACTATGTTTACTATGTGGTGATTTCGCGTCTTACTTATCTGTGAACTTGCATCCCTGGGTTCCATATTACCCTGTTGTACTTTATATCTGTGTATGCGTACATATATTTCTACATGTGTACTGATATCTATTTCCGTATCTGTGTATGCACATGAGTACATATGTGGTCGACTTGCGGCGATAGTGGCAGCATCCGGCTACGCCGTGTGCTGTAGAACCAGCGTCTTGGTGAGGTGTTGGCATTCCATGCTCTGCTGGCTATTGGGTGTGCAGTGTTTGGGCGGTGCCTTTGTTGGAGTCACATACGTCCGCACATACGGTACACATTACGGGCGGACATGTTTGTGTGGCGTCCATTTTACTGTGTGTGCAGGTCAGGAGGTGTCAGTCCATGGGGCCTACACTGTCAAAGTATGTGCTATGCGTTTCCTCTTTGCCAGGGTGTAGGCATATTGGGTACGCCTCTGTCTACCTACTGGGGCTGGCTCAGTGTGTCCATGCCGCTGAACGCCCTGTGCCTGTGCTTGCCCTGGCAGTTGTGGCGGGCTTGGTGGCCCTCCGGCATTATGTCCCTGCAGCAGCTGTTTCCGCAGAATCATATTGTGTAGCATACAACATACTATGAATATGTGGGCACTTGTGCCTGGAGAGTACTGCAAGGCTCCACCGGATGTATCCAAGCACCGGAACCGTGATTTCAACATCCCGAACACACGCTCTATGATTATTCTTGTTTGTGCGTGTGCCTCATTATGGCGTTCTTGCATGTGTGTGTGTGCATTTCTGATGGGTGTCATCAACCACAGCTCCAGTGCGTAGCCAGCATCCCCCACAAGGTGACCTTGTGTGATGTCCCCCCTGGCGAATACCTGATACAGCTGTGAGGCATGCCAGATATGGGAGTCGTGGTAGCTTCCAGGGCTGCCAGCACACACATCCATGATAATGCCCTGCGCATTGCACACGACCTGGCAATTGATGGAGGGGTATCCCTTGCGGTTTATGTAGCGTCTACCCTGCTCCCGGGTGGTGACTTAATTTCTATGTGCGTACAGTCTATCGCACCCAGGACCTCCAGGTATTGTGCCACACGGTGGAAGCGGCGCATATTGCTAGCCAACTCCTCCTGAGATGTGGGGAAATTTATGTGCTCATGGGCATGTGGTAACATGGCATCCAGGAACTGGTGTAGTACCCTGGATGCTGATGCCTGTGAGATGCCCATTATGTCCCCGGTTGGCCTTTGAAAGGTACCTGTAGCCAGTATTCGCAAGCTCACACATATCTTTGTGTCCACTGGGATGGGCTCCCCTCTGTTGTCTCTTGTTCTCAGGCGCGGCCGGCACAGCTCCACTATTTGCTGTAACGTGTCCCTGTCCACCCTGTAGCGCTCTACTATCTCCAGGTCTCGCAGCCCCTGGTAGGTCACCCTTGGTCTGAACACTCTCCTTCTCCTGTGAGGCCTACGGTAGTTGTCGGCACCACCCTCCGCAACTCCGTCTGTCTCTGCCACATACCTATGCATCACGCCGCGGCGGCACCCAGCATATACATATTAAAAGTTCCCCGTCTGTTTACACCCTACGGTGCGGCGTTTGGGAAATCACGCTGTGTGTTGTGTGCATTCACACTTAATACTGTTGTGCTGTATACCCGGTGATGTCATTGGGTGTGTCTGTGCAGCCGTATCCATGGCTTATTTCCATGGTTTTACGGTTGCAACTGCAACGGTACTGCCTGTAGTGTTACATTACAGTTGCCTGCATTGCCTTGGCTTTGCATCTTACATTACTGCATCCTGCAGGCACATGGCATATGATGCATTTTATCTGCAGCTGCAGTTATGCTACCCCTGTACTTGGCTGTGCTATTTCGGTTATTTGCTCTTTGCATTTCTGCTACATCCCCTACTATCTTTGCATTCATATGCCTCCCCTTTCCCGTTATGCAGGAGTCTGCATGCAGAGTTATCAGCTGCCGCCATTTGCCCTTCCTGGATTGATTGGTGTTGATTGCTCATTACGGCTCCATTTACACTGCTTCCGCATTTCCTCGTATTCTCCGCATTACCTTCCTATATCCGTGGTTGTTGACGGGGAGGCCGTCACATGACTAGTTTAGGGAACATAGTCATCCTCGTGCACATGCATCTGTACGCGCATTATGTACTCTCAGCGCATCTATTTCCTAACACGCCAGTCCTGATGCTGTGATGTGCATTGTACAGCCCAGATTTGCTGACCTCCAATATCCTTCCTCCAAATGTGGCACACCCCTCTGTGGTTGACATGTATCTCGTGTAGGCCACTCCTCGGTGTAGTACCGCTACGCCGTTTGCTCCATCCTTACACCGGCGCCGTTTTTGCGATTCACTATTATCTGCCTCATTTGCATGGAATTGACTGCTAATACATGGTTACGGCGCCGAACACCGCCACCACTCCTTGACAACCATTGCGCTGGGGTTGAAGCTTTACATACATACTATGGTGTGTGGTGGCTGTGCAGCTGATGTGTGTTATACTGCTCTTTTAGGACATTGTCATATTATTTCATTGCTTTGCAACTTCTGTGCACATATCCCGGGGTCTGCTGTTCTTTCTACACGTGCCATTTATGTCATTTTTACATTTTGTGCATATTTTCTTTGGACATTCTCGGTGCCTTTCCACATTGGCATATTGCACCTATATGATACCTGACTTTGACAGCCTTCCGTTACTCCTCGGTCATGTTTGGGTAAATGTAAACCGTTTTTGGTTTACATTGCCGTTCCTTACGCTTCGCCCGCGCCACTGTGGATCGCTATTTGCCCTCATTTGCATGGTGCAATACCGCACACAGTGTGTTTTGCATACCTAAGCCGGGGGCGGAGACGGTCCGGCGCACGCCGGTAGTGCACGTGGAATTCATTCATACCTGAATCGCTCAGCAGCCATATTTGGCGTTATAACGCCGACGCTATGCTGGCGCCTGGCGCAAGGTTCATGAATCCAGGGGAGTGTCAAAATGTGGAAGATGAACTACTGTAGCAAAATGAGTTTGGGAGATAGTTTTTCAGTGAATGGCAGGAAACATAATTTGATAGGTAGATTTAACTGTGAGTCTAAGAATGTAGTATACTTCCTGTCAGTACTGCCCCTGTTTCTATGTGGGGAAGACTGAACGGAGATTCAGGGACAGAGTATATGAACACAAATGCAGTATTAGAAAATGCAAGGACACCAATGCTCTAGCTAAGCATGTTATGGAATTTCCGGATCACACGTTCAAGTACATGGCCACAGATGAGGTTAAAGTAAACCCAAGGGGAGGACCAATGGGCCTTTATTTAGAGAAAAAAGAACTGTTATAGGAATTGAAATTGAATGTGTGTACATGGCCAGGCTTGAATGAGTATATTTCCATTCATTGTCTCCTTAGATTAAGAGCTTTAGACAGATGAAGAATGTTTGGTTAATACTGTATTTATTTACTCAATTTTTCACTTAATTCTGTGTCTCATATTGCTTACTTAGAGGCAATCTCTGCTTGATATACAAAACCATGTCTGATCCAGCTCTGTTAGAAATGCTACATCTAAAGAAATCCCATTCCATCCGCACCACACGCTCCAGTGACCTCAACCTCATTACCACAATCAACAGAAGTGCTGGAGGGACAGGTTCATAACCCAGAGACTGCCCTTGCTATGGAATAGACTTGCCATACATGTCAAACAGAGCACCTCACTGGCCCTCTTCAAGAGAAATCTTGATGAGTGGATGGGAAATAAAAAATTCACCCCGGGGATCAATCCAGTGGCTCTACTCAACAGAGGCACTGGGAACTAAGGTCGGGTGGCACGATGCCATGGTAGTCCTATGGCTAGACTTGTAAAGGCTCCAGGGCCATTAGCCTATGAACCTATGAACATAAACATATGCTGTTGTAGAAGCATATTGACATTTATGTTTGCATTAATAATTTAAGCCAACAGCATATTTTACATGCTATATTTTATATGGACAGTCATGAAAGGGGCTTTGTTTTTGTTTTAAGATTATATAACAAAAACATTTTTTTTTGTAATTATATATCTTTTGTATTTTTTTTATTATTTTTTAAGTTTAACAGGCTGATGTTTGATTTAATCATAAGAAGGAGAGTGGTTCAAATACTAAAAACACGAACCTAAATAACTTTTAATGGGACAATCCATAGTGGTGATAACATGATATTTGAATGTTAATTGGTTTTGTACTTTACTATTTAAGAGTTTTGGGTAATGGTTAGTGTATCTGATGAAGTCCATACAGTGCAGACGAAAGCACTTATCAGTTTGTTTGCTTTTTAATAAAGGAGGTTTCTTGTTTGTATCCTGCAACACTGTCCCTTCGGTCATTTTTGTGGATTTACATTTTAATTATGTGTTTGTGGAGATTTAAGTCCATAGTTCTGGTGTTAGTGAAGTCATTACATGCGTGAAGATACAGTAGATCAAGGAGGATAGGGCCCCTAATGGAGAGGAACGCAAGGCATAGATCAACATAGGGTCCCTAATGTAGAGGAACACAAGGCATAGATCAACATAGGGTCCCTAATGTAGAGGAACACAAGGCATAGATCAACATAGGGTCCCTAATGTAGAGGAACGCAAGGCATAGATCAACATAGGGTCCCTAATGTAGAGGCAAGGCATAGATCAACATAGGGTCCCTAATGTAGAGGAACGCAAGGCATAGATCAACATAGGGTCCCTAATGTAGAGGAACGCAAGGCATAGATCAACATAGGGTCCCTAATGTAGAGGAACGCAAGGCATAGATCAACATAGGGTCCCTAATGTAGAGGAACGCAAGGCATAGATCAACATAGGGTCCCTAATGTAGAGGAACGCAAGGCATAGATCAACATAGGGCCCCTAATGTAGAGGAACGCAAGGCATAGATCAACATGCAAGAGCCTATAAGAAACCAAGTATGGAGATATTATTTTAAATCTTTCTTCATAGATCAGGGGCTTTAGGCCAACATTTCTCACTATGTACCTAGGTCTTTTCTATACTCATATCCCACAAGTTCTTATTTCATTTACCTAACCTGTACTGTAGTACATCCCTAGCAGTGTATTCAATTCTGCCAGAAAATTACAGATAACCAAATCCAGTACATAATATACTGAATCTGCTTATAATTGTAAAATGCTACCCCAGACTCCACATAAATATAACTTATACCAGACTTAGTCCAGATACTAATAACAGTAATGTTGACAATCTTGACTGTGTCCATTTGATTCTTCTCCAGGAAGTTGCTGGAACTGTTTTTTTTTTTTTTTTGCATTTTTAGATTCCAGTGGACCACAGTAATCCCTTCCCATCATTTGCAATGGACTTCCCAGAGGTTGTGTGCTAAGTAGCAGCAGCAGACTTTTAGGCCTAAATTTTGCTATTTTGCCACCATCAAAATTCAAAGCAGAAAAAATAAAATTCCCCTTCTACAAGCCTGGCTAACACAATATAAACCAGACCTCACAGCCATAACAGAAACCTGGCGAAAACCATATTTAAAAGATTCTGAATTTCGTCCCCCTAACTATTCATGCCCTAGAACAGATAGACTGCACAAAAGAGGCATAGGCATCGCCTTGCTATATCCTAGTACCTTTACAGTGATCCCATACTCAAAGTCCATTCCCCTGTTCTCCACCGGAGAGATACTTATTACCATCTTAAAAGTAAATGAAAATAAATGTATTTGTATTATAGTCATATACATTCTCCCAGGCAACAATATTCCTATTCTTGAAGATATTCTTGCATGGACTACCGACAACATAAAAAAATTAAACAATCATCCTGGGCGATGTTATCATTAATTGGTTAGACTTCACTATGAACAATCCTTCCTCAAATATTAACCTTCATATTTACACTCAACTAATCTCAGAGATTACTAGACCTGATAAACAGAATAGCAAAAGTTCAGTCCTGGATTGGATCATGGTACCTAACAAGATTTAATTCCGACAGGCTGACAGAGCTGATGTCATCGTGCATGTGATGACATAAGCTCAAAAGTGTGAAAGAAAAAAAATTTAAAAACAAAGCTGGAAGAATGAAGGGGTGACACTCGGGAATTGTGGCACTCCATTACTTGGACCCCAAAACTCATTTTTTACAAAGTAATCTGGTATGCTTGGGAGGTATGCTCAGCAATGCTGAGTCTGTGATTCTGTCTGGTCCAGGCTATTAATACTGCTTCTGAATGCAGCTGTCTTTTACTAATAATCCACCATCAGGCTGTGACAACAAGTGTCCCAACCCAAAACTCCATATTTACCCTTTACTCGCTATGTGTAGATCCAGTCTGTATAGGCACAAAGTAGTAAGCTTCTTACAGATTGTTTTTAAGCAGATGGGATTCTGAACTTAAATTAAAATTCCATCCACAGTATGTCCTAGTGTCCAGTCTAATGAATAGGTTAGTAGAAGAACTGTATGTCCCCAAAACATGGAAACAATCCATTATTCTTCCTTTACATAAAGGTGGCAGCTCCACTGACCTGTACAATTACAAACTTGTAGCTGTATTTCCTCACTTATCTAAAGTTCTAGAGAAGTGTATTCACTTTCCACTAATGGACACTTGAGCCAAAAAAAATGTTCTCTCAGACACGGCAGGGTTTCCAGTCCTATCACAGCACTGATACAGCATTACTGCATTTCTTAATGCAATTAATGAACACAGAAGTAAAGGAAAACATATTGTCCCAGACTATTTAGACCTCTCTAAACTGTCTTATACTCAGAAGTACTACAGTGTTTCAACATGGCCTTCCCCATTCATCTGTACTGTGTTTTGGAAGTTACTCTGTATTAAGTGATAACACTCTACTATCATGAACCTTCCTATTATAGTAGGAATATCTTGGGTGTCAATCCTAGGTTTTTTTTTTGTTTGATATATTTATAAATGATGTGGTGACAGTCTCTAGCCCGTCAACCCTAAAACAAGAGTCTGATGACTTGACTCTCATCTGCTCCACAACCTACATCACTGAATATTAGGCTAATAGCCATGGTGAAAACTAGCATATTTTTATATACACATTGTTAGGGCACTTTTGTAATGCCACAGGAAAACTCTCTTTGTATATCATCTTCCTTTTCAAAGTGTAATATGTTTAAAATTATCCTCTACCTCATTCTACATAGCATAAATAGGCATGAACCTCACAAAATGCCTCTCCCAATTTAACCCATTCCTTTGACTTATCAAATATGAGTTTTGCATACATACATATATATATATATATATATATATATATATATATATATATATATATATATATATATATATATATATATTTAGAACCACTACTAAATCCTGAAAACCCAAACTACTGGTGCCCAAAATACCGAGACCAAATACCTGAAACACTAAAATACCGAAACATCAAAATGGCGAAATTCAAGCTACCAAAAACTACACTCAACATACACCACACACATACACATACACACACCGAGCCCCAGAACACAAACACACAAACCTAAACTACAGACAAGCAGGGGGGCAAGTACCCCTGCACCCCCATGGGGGGGCTGTTCCCCCCACACACCCCCCACTTAAAATATTCTAACTCCAAGGTCGCACTACATACATAAACACACAAAACACCACTCCACACCTACATTCCCCTCGCACACACACACACATCACAGTCACAACACACACTTGCACACTAAACCCTAACCAACACATTTAAACATAGATACCTGACCTTCCACCATACCGCAACACCAGAAGTGTGAATGTCAAACTCCCGATGGTGCTTCTGGTCTTTCGGTATTTAGGGGTTTCGGCTATATAGTCTCGAAAGTTTGAAATTCGGTATTTCAAACTTTTGAGATTATCTAGTGATCCCATATATATATATATATATATATATATATAAAATGTTGCCATGTTTTTATTTCCCTTTTCATTCTAGTAACACAAACTGAATCCTTCTCTGAGACATTATCAGAACAAAACAGCACACAAGCAGTGAGGGAAGCTTCAGCTTTATTTAATAACATCAAGTAGGAATAAAGAAAAGCCCTCTTATACAGCACACCCTCCTCTAGCCACTAAGAAACCATTTTCTCCTTATTTATGTCATTAGAGTACGGCCGGTATATGACAGCGTAGCATGCACTATTCCTGAACTTCGTTTTACCAGTGTTGGTTTGTCAGCATGGCAGTTTTGGTTGTCATTCACTAGTGCATTCATTCTGCCTCCTTATCCTCCAGCATTACTTCTTCTTCTTCCCAAGCAGGTGGGAATATCACCCTCTAGACTTACAGCCAGCCTTACAAGATAGGAACTGATCTTCTCTATAGATGAACTTCATAACTGAATTCTGCTGCCACCTAACATAAAAAGTGCAGAAATGTTCCACATCACAGGAATGAATGGCAAAAATAGCCTCAACATAGGAATGCATTGGAATGCCTTAGGTGAATCAGGAGTTATTTCTAATGGATGCCATTTGGTCCATTGGAGAGCTAATTCATCAAATCCTGTTTGGTCAAGGCTGAAAGTCTGAATGGCCCCTGGTTAAAGGATTTTTAACATACATTGTGGTTTTGTGGCTTCAGATTTAGTAATATTTGTTAGATGGCTTTACTTTCTCTACACTCAGAAAGAAAAAAAAACTTTCAGTGATTGTCCATTCAGTCTTTCAGTCTTTGCTAACGAGTTTTGAAGAATCCCTTTTCAGTGAACTGGCCTGCATCCGTTTACATCTGCCTAGTCTGTCAAACTCACTATGCCTTAAGCTTTCAGTGATCATATAGACTGGACTCATTTCTTTGACATAACTAATGAGCTAATTTCTTTGTAGGTTTATATCTAAAATTCCATACATATATGAAATAAAAGCATAGACCCAGAAAAGAAATATTCCATAAGGAATAATGGGAAAATATTTACTTATATGCGAAGGTTACATAAACCATAGGACCAATTAGAGTCATTTTAATTTTAGGTTCATAGCTTCATACGGAGGCCTTTATAAGCCTAGCCAAGAATTTCACCCATGTTCCGTCAAAGTCAGCACATGTTTCCCCTGTCCTGCAGGGACACAGGTAGGATCCCAGGGGTATATCTTCTGTTTCCCATCCAGTCACCCAGGTTCCTCTTAAAGGGGGCTAGAGAGATACTCTGCTTGACATGGAGAGGGAGACTATTCCACAGATGGGTGAGTCTTTGGGACACAAATCTATCCCGCCAGCAAGTTCTATTAATGTCACAGACCAGGTTAAGGCCTTATGTGTGGGATGTGCGAGTGGAGTTTTTCTTACGGATATGCAGCAACTCCATCAAGGCTGGGTCTGAAATAGCCTTGTATGCCAGACACAGGTCACCTCTGAGTAGTCTGTATGAGACTGAGTAGAGGGACGGGGCTTTTAGCCTATCTGTATAGGATAGGTGTTTGAGACCATGGATTTTCCTGGTCAGGAACCTCTGTGGTCTCTCCAACTGCTGCATGTCCTTGGCAAGGTACATGCCGAAGGGGGCATTGTGCTCGATAATGGGTCTGATAAGGGAGGAGTACAGGGGCATTATAACCTCCCTGTTCCTGGATGAAATACCCTTATTATGAGGTGGGCCATTTAAAAAGCCTTCCGTACAGTGAAGGCAACATGGTGGTCAAAAGTCAGGTTGCTATCAACCTGGGTGCCCAAGTCCCTCATGGGAGATTGCATGCTTAGTACGTTGTTATTAATGTGATAATTAGTGGGGATGACATTTACCCCAAAGGGGATAATGATGCATTTCTTGCCATTCAGTTTGAGGCCATGCTTCTGGCACCAGTCATTAGTTTGGGTAAGGCCTTCTTGGAGGATGTTCATATCACGAGGGGAATTTAAGACAGTGCCCAACTTGCAGTCATCTGCAAACTTGGTCAGCCACAGACCACTGGTTTTGTCTTGCACCTCAGAAAAGTATATGTAAAACAGTAGAGGCCCCATGACTGATCCCTGGGGTATACAGCTCGTTATGGGTCTACTATTAGAGGTGGCTTCCCCTACTTTGACTGAGTGAGTTCTGTCAGTGAGCCAGTTAGCTACTCATCTGATAACATACAGGTTGATGCCTAGTTGGGAGAGTTTATCTATTATGCCCGAGTGGGAAATAGTGTCAAATGCTTTGGGTAGGTCAAGGTAGGTGGTGTGCACCATCTTCCCCTCGTCCATGGCTTTGTTGACTGTTTCAAAGAAGTTGACCAAGTTTAACAGTCAGGATCTCCCTTTGACAAAACCAAACTATGTGGGGTCAAGCATTTGGAGGTTGCCAATGTCCTTGTTTATAAGGTCCATGATAATGTGTTCCATGGCCTTGCAGATCAGGCTAGTTAGGCTGATAGGCCTATAATTGCCTGGGTCAGTGGACACTCCACCTTTTTGTAGAGGGATGGCAGTGGATGTCCTCCATTCAGCTGGGATGAAGCTGGTGGTCAGGTTTTAGCAGAATAGGGTGTCTAATGGAGCTGAGAGCTCATGCCTGGGTTCATCTAGGATACAGCCAGGGATGGTCCCATGGAGCCTGTTTTTGTTTTGCCTTTGTGAGGGCATTAAGGACCTGCTCCCTGGTGATGAGGGGAGGGTGTGTGTGCTAGGGATGTCCTGGTTTACTGATGGGGGGACAGGGGGTGAAGTTTTCACTAAACCTGTCTGCTAGTGGGTTGGCTGTATCTGTGGCATTTGTGTATGTGGTGTTATTGACCACCAGTTCAGAGCAGATTTGGGTGTTGCCTTTGAGACTGTGGACATATGTGAAGAAGGCCTTGTGATTGTCCTTGGTGGATGTGGCCAATTTGGACTCGAAGTTAGCCTTAGAGGATTTCAGCAGTGACCTTATTTGCTTGTTCAGCCAAAGGAGAGATTGCTTCCAACTTGGCACCGGCTCCATCTTGGTCCTGGACAGCAATTTCTTCCTTCTATTATATAGTTTGTTTATTGCTGTTGTCCACCAGACAGGTTTACTCTTCCTTGAGAAAGATGATTTGGTCCTGTCAGGTATTGCTGAGTCCATACAGCTATGTAGGTGCTCATATAGTTTTATGGTGTAGGCTTGGACATTAGTGCTGGTTCCAAATGAAAGGGCAGTGACTGTGAAGCTGCTTATACCTGCTCTGTGGAGATTTTAGTCAGCTTTGGAAAAGCTTTTTCATTTGACCCTGACAAGGGGGGGGGAGTCAGGGGAGATAGTGACTTCAAAAGTGATCACTTTATGGTCGGATTTTTGCCAAGGAGGATGACAGTGTAGGAGTGCTACAGTGGCTACTCATGTTGGTTAGGGCCAGGTCCAGGATATTTTCACCTCTCGTAGGATGTCAACCAGCTGATCCAATGCACTGGCATTGACAAAGTCGAGGAATCTCTGGGCATTCATGTTTGGGCTAAAATAGGTCTTCTACTCTATGGTTGGGTAGTTAAAGTCACCCTGGATCAGGGTAGAGGGTTGAATCTTGATGGATTCAAGTAAGTCCAGATAGGTGCAGTGGGCATCCTGAGTCATGCTTGGGGGTCTGTAGCTAGCTATGATTTGAATAGGTGTTTTGTCAACAGAGGTGTGTATGTCTTTGATAAATATTGAAACTCCACCTCCTTTGGCTTTGTAGCCCTACATTTGGGGTCTGAAAGTATGGGAGGATGAGTAACCTGGTAAGGTTAGAGTGCTCTCCACAGCTTTGAACCAGGTTTCAGTGACTGCACAAATGTCAGCATTTTATCACATGCATATATATTTGAGAATTCCCTTTCCAGGCTTCATATTCAATGAACAGTGCAGAAATATTGTAGAAATAATGATCATGTATGGGATCATAGCATCATTTTCATTATTGTAGAAGTTAATAAGTGTAGAATGCATACCTTAAATAATATCACGTTCAAGGAAAGAGAGTACTTTCTTCAGTCCCAAATGACTTATTTATTTATTTGTATTTGTTTTCTGGGGTAGAGCAGTGTTTTCAATGGACCTTTTTTTACACATAGCCTGGGAGTGGTGTCTAGTTAAGTGACTTGCTTAGATTCACACAGGTAATGGCGGCTGAGAGAATCAAACCTTGCACATTGGACAACAGGAAATGGCTTGTTAACAGTTCCTTAATTATCTAAGCCAGCATTTCACAGATGAAATATACCCAGGGCATCACTGGAAATAACAGAAAGTGAAGAAAATGTTGGTCTGGCATATGTGAGGTTTTCCAGCATCTTTTTTATTAGTACAAAGGAGGAAAAGTGCTCATACAGTCACCAATAAACCCCAAAAAGTACTTGGATAGCCGTTTCCACTGCAAACCACAATGTTTATTCACATAGACACAGCACCAGCAACCACAATGTAAGATTTATTGCTGACATACAACCAGTACATTTTCATCCAAAAACGTCATCAGATAACTATGAATATTGCACTGCTACCCTTGTATAACCTTGCCAACAACCTAATTAGTGCAGTTAAACCTTTGTGATTGACCCAATAGATGTAAAGTTAAAATACACATTCTGCTGGCTTAAACTTGCACTGAACATGTTCTGAAATCATTCTAATTTAAAATTCCTAAACTTTATGACCATAATTTGTTAAAACACCTATCAAAACATATTAAAACACTATTATATGTTCAGTACAAATATTCTATACTAAAAATGCATGTAAAAATGTTAACAAATTAATACAGGTTAAAATATGTATAAAGAATGCTTTGCTCTAGTGTTCAAAAGAAATATTGCACCATAAAAACTAAGCTCATAATATGAAGGGTTTGTAGGTGTAAAAATATTTAAAAAAATGTTTAAAATAAGACAATTGTCATACCTTGAGATGAAAAATGGTAAAAAAGAATTAAAATAACACAGCATACTACAATAATTATTCAAATGCCACTACATTATAATTTAGCTGATCTTAATTTTAATATTGGGACCAGGGAGACCATGCCATTCACACCTGGCCAGCTATTTGCTTCCAACACCAGCTGCCAGTATACCTCTCTAGACCACCCCTGATGTCAGTCGGGACCTCATCTAAAACAAAAATAAAAATATAGCAGATTCATACTTTTGTGTGTGCTTATAAAGTGCATTTCTCAAATTACACTTCCTAATGTCGTAGACATGTTCATATATCCTTTTCCTCAAACATCTTTCCATCTTCCCTATGTAGAAAGCTTCACATTTCCCACACACTGTAATATATACAAACCCTTTAGTATCAGAATTATAATAGGATTTAGATATTATATACTTATTCCTACTACTAATATATATCTCGGAAGTGTTGGATATAAAAGGACATTATTGGCAAGCTGCACATTTATAAGTGCCTACTTTCTTTTTTCCTATTTTAGTACATTTGTTTTCCTACAGGTATAACTTAGTACATTTACCCTTCCTAAAAATGAACTTTAATGGCAGCTAAACCTAAGATTCAAATCCAAAAATTTAGAAAATCTGTCCCATTCTTTTTTAACAGAGTCCCTAATAATATCAGAATCCCCATTTTAGTCCAAACTAAAAGCATTTTCAGATCCAACATCCAACTTATTATTAGCCTTGGTACCATATCACCCATACCTAAAATAGATGCAAATCTACCCTTTCTGTGTTGAAAGACTTCATCCTGTATTTCCTTTATAAGTGTCTCAGCGTACCCTCTTTCTAAAAACAGATTTTTAACAAAGCACTCTCATTAATAAAATCATTCTCATCAGACGTCATCCTACTTCCCCGAATCTATTGGCCCTTTACAATACTTTTCTTTTAGGAAAATGGATGGGCACTTTGAAAATGTAAAAATGAGTTACAATACATGTCTTTCCTGTGTACCTTAGATACAAACTTATTATCGTCCTTCATAATGGTAACATTAAGATAATCAATACTTTCATATCCAATTTTATAAGTGAATTTCAGAAAGTCAGTACTATTCGATACGTAGTTGTAAAATTCTATAAATCTTTCTGCACTTTCTACCCAAAAAAGAAAAATATCATCCAAGAAACATTTGTAAAGCACCCAACAGTCTTTAAATCTAGAACTGAACACAAATTTCTCGTCCCACCATGAGAGTACCAAGTTGGCATATGTAGGGGCACACATAGCTTCCATGGCAACTCCCTTAGTTTGGCAGAAAAGTTTGCCCTCGAAATATATAAGGTTATTGTTGAGAACCATTTCCATTGATGCCAAAAACACAGACTTCTTTGTCAGTAAATTTTTTATCCTTTCTTAGAATTTCTTCAAAAAAATTGAAACCTTCCTTATGCGGAATCGAAGTAAAGAGGTAAATCACATCAGTGGTTATGAAAATAATGTTATTTGTGCTCAAGTTATTCCTAACACTTCTTAAAAAGTCCCAAGAGTCTTTTAAAACATTAGTTGCCCCTGTGGACATATTCTTTAGCTTAAAATCCACGTATTTGGCTATAGGGTCCATAACTGATTGACTAGCAGCCACGACTGGCCTAAGTGGTGGGTTATCTATGTCATTATGGACCTTTGGGATCCCAAATATAGATGGGACCCTACGTTCTTTATTATGTAAAAATCTGAACGTTTCTTTATCAGTAAACCCTTCAAACACCTAATCATTAAGGGCTAAATATATTTTCTTATACGCAATATGTATCTAATTTATCGATACCTTAGTGTATTTACTCTTGTCAAGTAATAAATCCATCATTTTATCTTCATATATAATAGAGTCCATAAGTACAGTTCCCCACCCTTGTCCAGTTTCTTAACCCTAACAAACTTATTAGATCTAATAGACTCTAATAGGGACCTTTCCTGTGCTGTCAGGTTAGGCCATACTTAAATTTTCTCCCTTAATTCTGTTTCCACAGCATTTTTGAAATTGTTTAATTGTGGATGTAGTGGGGGATTCCATGTACTCTTCCTTCTTAAATTCCCACCCATATCTACATGTCCATTCATTAAGAGTTCCAGATTTTTCTTATGGACAAACATTTTTAAGTCTATTAACAATATACTTATCTCACATTTTCTCTTGGGTACAAACTTGAAACCTTTAGCAAATAAATCAAAAAATATGTTTGTAACAGTTAAACTGCTATAATTAAAGGTAGTATGTCCATGTAGTGTAAACATGGAACCTTCTCCTTCAGTAGAGTCCTGTTCATCAGGGAATCACTTCCCTGTTCATATGAAATAAAGTTGAATGCATTTAATACCACTGTCTCATTCCCTTGTTGTTCCACCCCCCTCCAGTTACCCTGATTGTAGTCTGTTGGTGCCTTGTTTTTCAGCCTCTCTGACCTCTGGAGGGGGGGGGGGGGATACTCTAAAGGGTCATTCATATCACCCGGTCTTCACAGTCCCTCATCACTAACTTCACAGTTTTCATCACTACCATGATATCCATAACCATCATTCATTTTATTAACAAATTGTCTACCTTTATTATGTCTAAAAGATACCCCTCCCCTTTTTCAAAATTTGTATAACATTTTGGTTTTGGATACTGAATTTTCTGTGCATACTTATATGTATCCCTTTCTAATTTATTTTTCTTTCTGTTTAAAATCCCATTTAATTTTTCATCAGTCTGCATTCTCAGATCAAAATATTTTTTCTTTACTTGATCCACAGAAAACACGAGATCATTAACCAAGCAGAAATTTACATTCTTTATTCTGTCATTCAGTACCTCCATAACCCTCTCATTCTGCTTGATAATGGCACATAGAATATCAAAGCCACTATTATCAAAAATATTTAAAAGTTCCAGATGGAATTCTGAACCCTCCTATACATTGTTAGGGTACCTAAATACCCTCAGTCCCTTTGGTACAATATTTAATTTAATGCATTCTTTCAAATAAGCATTATCAGCATTCAAAGTCTTACATTTAAAAAGCAGTTCCTGTAACTTGATTAAATTGTTAGCATAAGTGTTAGCTTCATCATTTTTACTTTGCTGTGCATATTTATCAAAAGATACATGCTTATTAAGCCATGTATTCAAATTACATTAATTTACCACAGTGTTACTGTTTATGCTAGAACAGTCACCTTGTGTCCATTTTTCAGTCCTTAAGTTCAAATTGTTGTGCCCATTACTATTAGAAGCCATCACACTGGAGTGTAAGACCTCTGGAGTCCTTCTTTCATCAAACACAGAGGAATTCACTAAGCCATTCTCTCCATTTGAATGACAATGAGGACACACTCAATTTCCTTCTTCTTCATACTGCCACGCCTCCTGATTACCAGGCAATGAAGATTTGGAGGTGGGTTTAAGCGGGGAATGGCAAATCGGTGTCAGCAATTCCACAAGCTACGTCAACTGACCAGTCAGACTCACGATAGCCTTTTCACTGCTTTTCCCAACTGAAACAGCCTCGGTGGAAGCAATAAGCCCTTCCATCCTCCAAAAACAACCAAAACCAGTACAAAGGAGGAAAAGTGCCCAAACAGTAACCAATAAATCCCAAAAAGCATTTGGATAGCCATTTCCACCGCAAACTACAATGTTTATTCACATAGATGTAGCACCAGCAACCACTAAGATTTAATGCTGACATACAACCAGTATGTTTTCGTCAAAAAACTTCATCAGGTAACTATGAATGTTACACTCATAGCTGGCCTTAGGCATAGGCCAACTTGGCAGCCGCCTAGGGTGCTGCTCTTGCGCTTTTCCAATAATCTGGATGGTGTAGGTAGACTAGGATGGGGGCACAGGGTGGTGTTGGGGGGCAGTGTGGAGACCTTTTGCCTAGGGCACCAGTTTACCAAAGACTGGTCCTGCACTGCTACCCTTGTATAATCTTGCTAATAACCTAATTAGTACAATTAAACCTTTGTTGATTGACCTAATAAATGTAAAGTTAAAATACACATTCTGCTGGCTTAAACTCACACTGAACATGGTTCATAGTTATCTGATGAAGTTTTTTGATGAAAACGTACTGGTTGTATGTCAGCGTTAAATCTTACATTGTGGCTGCTGGTGCTGTGTCTATGTGAATAATCATTGTGGTTTGCGGTGGAAACGGCTATCCGAACATTTTTTATTAGAACTCTTTATGCTTAGGTCGCTTATCATGCCTGGTAAAAAGTTCACAAAAAGAATGCATCTGTGATGATATAAACCAGTTTGCTTTACCTTGCATGGTTTCTTTACATCTACATACATGATGATACATATCCAGCTTCAGGCCTTAGCAAATGAAGTTCTAGAAGAGTGCTGTGAAATTTTCATGATTAACAAATACGTGTCTTAGAGTGATATAAATACAAGGCTGACAACTGCTGCCATAAGTAAAATTACAAACTGAAGTTCCATGGGACCAGATAACATACCTGGAGTTTTCCTAAAAAAAATTAAGGAAGACTTAACTAATCCCCTGTTAGATATGTTAAACAAAATAGTAGGATGTGGACACATCCTTGACCTATGGTGACAGGCTACAGTAGTATCAAATCACAAATGGGACACATCAGACTGAAACCATATTAAAGTCTTTAAATATGGACAGTTTTCAATGTGAAATCATGGAGAGAGTTATAATGAAACGTATCTAAAATGAAGCAGGAGTCCTACATATATTAATTTTGAACAACAGAAGTTTACGTGGAGCTCTTGCCTTTCGAATGTTATGGCATTCTTTGAAGAGGTTAACAACAGTGCTTGATGATGGACCAACAGTATATGCAGCTTATCTTGACCTTGCTAACATATTTGACAGTATTCCACAGAAGGGAACAGCTGACAAATTAAAACCATTACATATCAACCCATGTGCTGTTCAGTAGTAACAGCAGTAATTATATACCAGGATGAGAACCAAGTGAGAGGGGAATCATTTAGACAGTGATCAGGGGTTGTTTATATTTTATGTAACCCAAACCCAACATCACATGCCCAGTAGCACTCTCATAGGTCAGCATGCAGTGGGCATCATTGAGAGCATTTCACTCCCTTCCATGAAAGATGTAGCCTCTCAAGAGGGCCCTGGCCTCCCCAAAGCCAGTGCTCCCACAGGGTCTCTGATCTAAACTGGATATTTAGCAATCAGGATACACACCTCAGACATATGCTGTCAGACCCTCCCAGTGGGGAAAGATAAGTCAAGACCCTCCCCCTGGAGGGAAATTAATCAGCAAAGCAGCACCTCTCTCCTCCTGTCCCATACCAGCTCCAGCCGACTCCCAAGCCACTAGTGGAACTCAGGTCACTTGGTTCATAGTTAGGACTGTACCCCCTACTCTGAATGTAACAGCACTTATGGTCCAGGACTTACTATGGATACTAAAGAAAGTAGAGTCCCTCTTACAGGCTCTGGCTGTAAGGACTACCTGTTACAAGTGTGAGACACTATATTACGAGTTCTGAGTACTCATAAAAATGATGCGTGATTTTGTTTCCAAAAGAGCGAACACGGATATTCACTGCTACACCCCCTAAGTGATTACTTCCAATATGGTAGGCTGTGCCTCCCACCCCTGGTAGTTTTATATATTTATATATATATATATATATATATATATATATATATATATATATATATATGTGTGTGTGTGTGTGTGTGTGTGTGTGTATTTTAATTCTGAGGTCACTTGGAGTAGGGGAATAGTCTGAGATGCCATAACTTGAATTGTAATTGTCCTATCATTCTGTGGATTGCAGTTATAGTCTTTAGAATTATACCAGTCACCAGGCATCTAGTGCGGATGTGATTACTTTGCCTACTGCATTTAGAAATGTTTGACTTTTTCCTTTGTTTCTACTGTCTCATCAGTTGTCTTTTACTACCTTCTTAGCAGTATCAGGCCTTATAAATACCTCCCTACATCCTGAAACATACTTATTTTACTCTTTTTTGAAAAACACTTTATTGCTGGTAGTTAACATAAAGGTAATTAGAATACTTGCATTCTCATACAAAATATAGCAAAATGTAGTTCCAGGCAGTTCATATGCACATTACTACAAATCTACAGTCTAACAACTTCCATATTTGCCTGCAGTGATTTTCCTTTATCTTCTTAAGTAATAATTCTACACATTTCTGAGTATGTGTGTAATATCTTCAGTACTTTGAAAATAGGTCAGTAAATTCTCTCCACTATCTAAACTCCTTGAAAGATGTATCCACTCCTAACTGATTCATTATCTTACCTTCAACAACATGTTAGCCACGTCAACATGGTTTTAGGCCCCATCAAATTACCACAACTACACTCCTCAGTTTCACCAATGCCATCAATCAACTCAGAAACAATGGCAAAATAGTCTCTGCTGTCTTTCTAGACATGCCCAAGGCCTTTGATATGGTCTCCCACCACAAACTGTTAAATACACTCTCCAAATTGAACCTCAGCCCCTCTGCACTTCACTGGTTCTCAAGCTATCTACAGGATCGTCAACAATCTGTAAAATGGCTTAATGCCCTATCCCCCCCCTCTTCCCGTCACACTAGGAGTACTTCAAGACTCAGTTCTTGGGCCGCTACTCTTCACTATTTTTTACAAACAACCTCCATAGTGCTACCCCACTGGCTTCAACTATCCAATAGGCCGATGACACAACACTTATATGTGCCACTAATAAACTGTAGCACCTCCATGATATAACCCAAAAGTCATTCTCAGATACCGAGCTATGGCTCTCTAACCATCAGTTCATAGTCAACCACAATACAACAAAACTCATGACCTTCCAACCCACAAGACCCCTCCCCAGCGCCTTCTACATTACAGCTAGGAATAATACTAAAATGAATGCTGATTCACAAACAAAACTACTAGGTGTAATAATAGATAACAACCTAAGATTTGACCTACATATAGCACAAACAGCCAAGAAAGTTTACAAAAAATGGGTACTCTTTACAGAAATAAAAAGTATCTAACTAACACCTCTAGGGTTGCCATTGCTAGAATCCATCTTCTATCAACACTTCTGCATGCTTCCCCAATTCTCACCAACCCTTTAAAAGACAGATTTAATTAAACTTGAAACACACTATAATAAAATAGCTAAGTTTGCAACTGACTGCCCACATCATACCCACCACTTTCACTCCTTAAAGAAACTCTCTTGGTTAGAACTCCCACAACTTCTCTCCTATAACCATTTAACCTTGGCACACAAACTAGTATATCAACCTGAAAAAAATCCTGCCCTTCTAAATATTCTCCAGCCCATACCACAAACTGAAGTCTTCTGTCATCAAATAAATCTCTACTACTCGTGTCCAAATCCACTAAAATGGCAGGGGACTCACTATTTTCTCATTATGTAGTAACAAGATAGAATACACTGCCTCACAGCATCAGAACCAGCACAAATACCAACCAATTCAAAAAGATTTTTAAAACTTATTTTAATGACACCTGGCTTTGCTCCTGTACTACTCCAGGCTAACTATGTTTAATAGTTTCTGGTCATACTTTTTCTTCTTCCCTGACCACCTCATAATCTATGCTGTCTCATGTCTAGATAATATCTAACCTCATCTTTTTCTATCCAGTTTTCCCCTACAAACTGTTCCCCAGCTTACTTTGAGAAACCACACTGTCTACACTGCAATAAGGAATTAGATGATTGTATAATACAAATCTCAGCTGTAATAGCATAGAATGTAATTTTGGTGAACTGTAAGTCGTGTATATTTTTTGTATAATTTCTTGTATACATTTTGTGTATATATATATATATATATATATATATATATATATATATATATATATATATTTTTTTTTTTTTTTTTTTTTTAATAGGTTTTGTATAATCTCTGTATGTGGAGCTTTTCTCCCTGGGCCTCCGCTAAAAATGGGTCTTATCCCAGTCGGACTTTCCCGGTATAAAATAAAAATAAAATGAATTATGATTTGTACCACTGTTTAAAAATGGATATGTTACTTATTTTCCTCAGAGATTTCTACAAATTATTGCATTTATGCCCATCAATCATTTACTAATACACACTATTATTAGTCTTCTTGTCTAGCCTTCCTATTGTATTTTTGCTATTCATTATGTCCCCTTATTCATAAATTATTGATTTATTTTTTATTATTCATTTACATTTCTTGATCGGGAAAATCCGACTGGAGACAGGTCCTTTTTTAGCGGAGGCCCGGGGAGAAAAGCTCCACAATAAAAACAACAATTAAAAACAATTTAATTACAAGTTACAAGACGTATAGCTAGGGTTTGTTTAACAATAGTATACAGTTATAGTTTGAAATGAAATTAAGTATTTAGTTAAATGGTACAACACTTATATCATTGCTGCCATAAAGACTAGCAAGTATTTTAATAGCTAAGCTAGCAGCTATTACCCTTGAATAACAGTGACTAAGATTACAGCAGAGATATAGGTTTACAAGCAATGTATTGTCTGCAATTTGAGGTAGTTAGAGGGGTGGAAAAAAGGGATTAGAGAGGTTGGGGTAGAGATGTCAGAGAGGTTTGTTACAGGGGCATGCCCAGTGCTCTTTTAGATGAGATTTTAGAGCAGCTTTGAAGTTAATGCGTTGTTTCTAAGCTTCTCTCCCGAAGGCCTTCAATCAGCAAACCGGCAACCTTGCAAATTGGCTTGTCCTCAAACAACCTCGTGCTAAAAATTCCATCTGACCTCTGCATATCTCTTCTCCCAGCTATTATCTCTATCTGCATGTCTTTCTTATCTCACACTACTTAAATCTTTATCCAGTTTCAACATATTTCAATTACCTAGTAACCTTTCAGTATAAAATTACTATTTCCCTTCTCACTCAGTTCTATAGCTATATCCAAAGTAAACATTTTGTTATTTTCTGTGCGCTCTTTTTAGATTAGAACACTTCACCAGTCTGTATCATGCACCTTCTTCTGCATCACCTTATCCAACTGTCAGCATAACCAACAGGATGTATTATCATTTCTTTTGTTACAGTTACTTCATAAACATTCAACATATTCAAATTGCCCAGTCAAATAAAGCACAGTAATGTATAATAACATTACTGCTGCAGTTGTTACGCTTCTTACATTAATTTACATCATAATTAACCATCATACACATGGCATGCCCATCAGGACCGAGCAATCTACCTGTCAGCGTTACCAACCAAACTTTCATTTAAACTAACATTTTATTCACAGAGATCTTAAAACTCTTCAAAGCATTTAAAAACATTAAATAATATACTAACAAAATCCTTTCTATAATTTAACAAAATATCCTTATTGTTTTTTTATTAACAATTTAATTATAATATTTGCCCTTCTCGTTGCTTTCTTCTCAGTATGGTCTATTTTGATGTTATCTGTGTTTAATTTAATGTGCAATTATTAGAGCTTTTCTCCCTGGGCCTCCTCTGAAAAGGGATCTTGCATGGCCCAGTTGGACTATCCCAGTAAACAACTGAAACTAAAATAAATAAGTAAAATAAATGTGAGATTAGACATAATGGGCAGGATTCACGAAGGCTTGCACGGAGTGTAAGAGACGTGCAACACTCCATGCAAGCCTCGCGATCCAGGAACAGCCCTAAACTCCGTGTAAGAGACCAGCTAAAACGTCTCTTACACGGAGTGGGCGTGGACATGCTAAATACCTCACTTGCAGCCGAAAGGTATGCAAATGAGGTATATTAGCGATCCACGAAGCATAAACCAGTCTGTGTAAGAGACGTTTTAGCTGCAGAAATGTACTCAGTTGACAACTGAGTACGTTTCTGCAAATTCCACAACGGAGCCATGTCAGCTCCAAAAAAAGGGTGCATATGACTCAGGCAGCATGCCAATGGCCAAATATGTGGCCATTGGCAATAAAAACCGATGCTAAAATATTAAAAATATTTTTTTTTTTCGGCGATCGCTGATGTTTAAACCCAGCGCAGCCCCGCGCAAACGGGCTGCGCTGTATAAAATCATAAAAAAGAAGGTTATAAACCCACAAATGTGGGTTTCATGCAATACATGGAATGACAATGCAGGGACCAGCAGACCAAAAACAACATGGCCACCGTGTAGTGGTTGCTAAGCGGGGAAGCTGAGTCTAAGACATGTTACTAAGCATTAGTAGGCAATGTCATGTAAATGAGGGTTAGGATACTGAATCTCACAGTCGCATAGCAAATGAGCACAGTCTGAGTAGTGTAAGAGATACACAAGGGGGAGGAATAGAGTAGGAGATAGGTGACATCACAGGGGGGAATGGTAGAAAGAAATGCAGTTCATTGGAGGTCAGTGTAACATGACAGATGACAGACACAGATCATGGAAAGAGGTGTGCCACTAGATAAGTCATGGAAAGTCAAGAAATGGAAGGTGTACACTGTTACTTACACCAAAGTTTCTTGCTGGGCGTTCATGCGCACGTGTGCGCACCATGAAGCGCAAGTAGGGCAGTGTGCGCGCGTGTAAGGCAGACTGAGCATGTGGGAACGTGTTGGGAGATGTTTAACACTGTTTGCGCTGGTGTGCGCACATGTAGGGCAGGCTGAGTATGTTGGAGGCTGTTGGCAGACGTGTAACAGTGTTTGTGCGGGTGTGCACGCGTTTTAACCCGAATAAGTAGATTCTGAACCATGTAAGCATGTGTGCGCGCGTGTAAGCCACTGTGAGCGTGTTTCTGATGGTATGCATGTTGCTCCCTCCTGAGGAAACAGAAAGGAAAAAGGAAGCAACAGAATTAATAGGAAGCTAGCAGGGATAACTGCTGAAGCTAGCAGGTGAAAACAATTAGAAGCAGGCAATTACACAGGCAGAATAGTAGCCCAGCCCAGCACTTAAAACTCTGCAAACAGTAGTGCAGGATGTTTCTCTTAAGAGACACTGCAAGAAAGGAGTAAGCTAATAGAAGTGAAAACTGAAAAAGCTTAACTCAGATCAGAAATGTTAGGGGCTGCCATAGCTGTCATAATGAGACATAGGCGACTTGCTGAGGGTGGTGACAATGCAGATGGTGCCAGACAACCCACAGTGAGGAGACGGAGAAGAGTGTTCAGGCCCAGGGTCACCTACCACGGGTTACATGAGTTGGAGATAATAGAGCGCTATAGAGTGGACAGAGAGCTCCTGCAGCAAATTGTTGAGCTGTGCAGGCCACGCCTCACACACAGAACCAACAGAGGGGAACCCATCCCAGTGGAAACCAAGGTATGTGTTGGCCTAAGAATACTAGCAACAGGTACCTTCCAGAGACCAACTGGCGATATGATGGGGATATCACAGGCATCAGCCTCCAGGGTACTGCACCAGTTCCTGGATGCCATGTCAGCACATGTTGGTGATCATGTATATTTCCCCAATGCCCGTGAGGTATTGGCCAGCAATATCGTCTCTTCCAGCAAATAGCGGAATACCCTGAGGTAGTGGGTGCAATAGACTGCACGCACATACACATCAAAGCACCAGCCGGTGAGCGGGGTAGGGCCTACATTAACCGCAAGGGCTTCCCATCCATCAACTGCCAGGTCGTGTGTGATGCCCAGGGCATAATAATGAATGTGTGTGCTGGCTGCCCTGGGAGTTACCACGATTCCCACATCTGGCATTTGACGCAGCTGTACCAGACATTTGCCAATGGGGACATCCCACACGGACACCTAGTGGGGATGCAGGTTATGCACTGGAGCCGTGGCTGATGACACCCATCAGAAATGCACACACACCTGAACAGGAACGCCATAATGAGGCACATTCACAAACACGTAATGTAATAGAGCGTGTGTTTGGGCTGCTCAAGTCACGGTTCCGGTGTCTGGACACATCTGGTGGAGCCTTGCAGTACACACCAACTACATGTACCCAAATTGTCATGGTATGTGCTATGCTACATAATATGATCTTGCGAAAACAGTTGCAGCAGGACCAGCATAGGGCCGGGCCAAACAGCCCCCCACCATTGCCAAGGCCATCACAGGCAGAGTGTGACTCGGAGGAGGAACAACCTGAGCCTGCCCGAGTAGGCAGAAGGAGGCATGCCCAGTATGCCCTGGCCTTGGCAAAGAGGCAACGCATAGCACATACACTGGCTCAGTAGGAACCCTGGGAATGATACCCCTCTGACTCACTCAAATAATAACATGGATGCCTAAAATGACATTACCTGCTCACAAACATGTACAGGGAAGTGTAATATGCGCATCCGACAGAGGCAGCCCTGCAGCACCACCTGAGGCATGAATGCCATGTGTTAAGTAATGTAACACCATGTATTATATGCACACATGAGCACCCTGACTAACATCCACCCTCACCAAGCATGAAGCCACAAAATGACGATGGGATGATCAAGTGCAATAACTGGCTGAAGTAATGCAGTTAGTCAAAGGGAGCCAATGTGTTTCAGGCTGGGAAGACATGCAGAGCATGACATGATGCACCACCTGCTGGGGTGGCGTGCACCTATCATGCCATGCCCCATGGATACTGGCAAAGGCTGTCAGTACCCACAGCATGCCCTGAATAGGTAAGTCTCAAAACACAAACCCACCTTCATAGATTCTACAAGGGATAGGAACCTAGATGTAATGCTACCCAATGACAGATGTCTAAACAGCAAGATGTGTGCAGTGTAAACGCACACAGTATGGAGAATGTAGATACCAGTCCTGTAACAGAGAACTGGGTCAAGGCTCACATCAGCACCCTAACACTACCAGGTCACACCTCATACTGTGCTGTATAGCCGCAAAACATGGAACAAGCTACAAAAGGAGGGTGACTAGCAAGAAATGGCAAGGATAACCACACCCCCATGTTGGTACCACAACAAGAAGCAGCATGGATTAGCCATGGTCAAATACCAATGGCTAAAACCGCCTCCCAGTATATAGCCTGCTGCAGACTACTGTCCTAATACCAGGAACTGCACCTGGCCTATGTCGGAATACATGAATATATCAAGCCCCCCAAACCACATTATACTGCTTGACTGAAAATACCCAGACATACACCAGGAGCATTATACTAGCACCAACACAGTAGGAGAAAATTTCCCAGAATCCATAAACCAAAATGCCCAGGAACAATGTACCACTCCCACAAGAGGGGTAAGCATACTGGATGTGATAATCAGCAACATGTGTACTGGATGGCAAGATGAGAAGTGTACCCCTCACTGGTAAGACCAGACCATAGAGTAATCACAATGGATATACACATCCTGACCCCAGTCCCTGGCCAGAATACCACAGTGAAAAACATGTGTAAAGCATAGGTTGCAGCCCTCAAAACCAATGTTGAATCCACAAAAGGCCGTGTGCAAGTGCAGAATATGGGACACACCACAGAACATGTTATACAGGCATTCCATGAACACAGCCAGGAATGCTTGAAGTATGCAGTCACAAATAACAACAAAACACAATGCCATACACGCAGGCATCTGGCATGCTGGACTCCAGCCATTACCAAACCATGCAAGAGAATGAGGAAGCTACCACATGATAGAGCAAACATAAAAAGGGAAGTAATCACTGACTAGTAGTATGGCAATAACATATGTCCACACATACAATCCACTAAGTCCAGCCACAACAAGTAGAATCTGTGAATCCAGAGGCAATGTGACACCAGTCCCAAGTACACAGACAACCACAACACCCCCCAATAAATATAAATATATGTGATAGATGCATCCATGTATCCAAACCAGAGGTTGAGCTCCACCAACTCAGTACTGTCAAAACTAGTCAGGAGGAGAAGGTAACCACATACACCACAAACCCAGTCCCACGTAGACCTACCACAACTGTAAACCAAACACATAAACTCAGACAAATATTCCCGGAGGCCTTAATTACAAACACACCACACCAACAGAAGCCTCCAAAGTAGATCACAAGCAACCACAACCTTCAAACAGCACATGCAACGAATAGTACACAAAGCTGGTGTGCCAAACAGTCACAGGCCAGAAGGAGAAACAACATGCCTGATACAGTCGTAATAGGTATCTGTATAGGCAGACACACTGCTGTCCCACTCACCAGACTGAACAAGGGAAAGGGTAGAGTAAGCTGCCTGTAGGCTGCCACAAAATGCCACATAACACAAGTACGCAGGTCACCCCAAAGCAAGCAAAAATATGATGCACTCAATGTCCATGCTGGTGTGAATTACCTGAGATGTACCTCCCTGGTCAACATGAAAAGAGACATGGATGGTCCCTCTGAGTATGTACCCCAGGCCGGTATGACACTGGCTGTGTGCAGCATCCAACCCTCACCAAGAATGATGCCACAGTACAAACACAGAATGCTCATGTTTAACAGCTGGCACAGTTACAGCTGTCAGTCCAAGAGGGTCTAATGTCTGTCTGCTTGAGATGTCAAGCATGACAAGCCATGCTGCTGTTCCAGGGATGGCTTGTACCTGTTACCCGTGTGCGTCTGGATACTGGATAAGGCCTTTGCCGCCTCCATAGAGCCGTATGTAGGCAAGGCCAAAGAGGCTACCCACCACCCTAGAAAACATAAGTGGTAGGAAACATAAGGGTAATGCTGACCAATGCCAGATGTGTAAACTGCAATATGCATGCCCCTGAGGCACTTTCCATTATGGAGAACATCGATGTCTGTGCAGTGACAGAAGCCTGCTGCAAGCCTAGTGATAGCACACCAGCACTACTAGGTTATACCACATATCATGTGTTATGGCCCCAACACCTGCACCAAAACATCAAAGGAGGGAGTATCCATATGCAGCACAGACACCCATATGGCCAGGTAACTGACAATGCACAAAGCAGTGGAGACCACCCATGTGCACATAACTGTAGTCAAAACTGCTGTACAGTCTGTAGCATGTGACAGACCACACTCTCACACACAAGAACTCCACCCAGACATCCTGAAGACACTGGACAGTATGAATGTCCCACCAAATACCAGACAAGGTACACACAAATTACCACATAGGTGTCAAACCATTATGTATGCAAGGAGTAATCAGGGACCTAGGGACACAGGTCGACATTAATCTGTCATGTGACACTCACAATGCCAATGTGGCTATGAAGATTGTCGATATTGGACACCGTATCATGAAAGGATTCACATCAACATCAACAGAGGTCACTGAGCCGCTGTACTGTTCCCTTATCAGACCCATAATCTAGTACAATGAGTCATATGGGATGTACCGTACGTGACACCTGCAGCGGTTCGGAAGACCTCATAGTTACCCCACCAACAGGATAAAGGGTGTGAAATATATGTCATATGCTGCCTGGCTGTAGACACCCCAGCTGACTGCAGTCACAGACTGCCTACACAGATGCATTGTATGTCTGTTGTACAAGGCCATGTCCAACACAGGAGTAATGGACATGCTCCACCACAGGAAATCAAAGCCATTGGAGCTGTGAGAGTCACAGATGTCAGCCTCAACACATAATGAAATAAGATGTGCTGGAGGGACAGATACATAACCCAGAGGCTCCCCACACCCAGAAACAGGATCCCAATCCATGGTAGGCAGAGCCCCTCACTGACACCCCTCAACAGGAATATTGCAAAGTGGATGGATGACCGTACATGTATACTGGGGGTCCTCACTGTGTCACGACCAGACAGAGGCACAGTGAAGAACTTCATAAATGGCCATAATAGAACATAGCAAGGGGTGGTGAAAGACACACACACTCTGGCTAGGCTTACTAATGGCCTAGGGTGTATAGCCTAGTATGAACCCATGAACCTATGAAGATACAAAATGTACAGGACACTAAGGATAATCACACGGCTTACCCAAGTGATGGTAGGAACCATGTTGGGCATCCACAGATATGCTCCGAATCACACAGATATTACAAACAACATACCAAACACACACACATATTGCTAGCATACAACCTGTCAGGTGCAGTGCAAACACCCCCCCCCCAGAATGCAAAATACCTATCCCAGCAGACTGATGGTCCCCTGACATTGCAGATGCTGAGGTAACAGCCATCATCTGCAAAGCAGAACACACAACAGCAAAGGTATGTGATGGTGTCCTGTGCTGAGGCCAACATGGACTCCAAGAATAATGGAATGCCAAATCACACTACTGCCCAATGTCAGCCTTACCACAGGATATGTACCCAAAGAGCAGTGTACAACAACAGTGGTCCATCACAACAAAGGTGTTGCCTGAATGGATACTCCAAACTACCACCCCAGGATCCTGACAAGCTTGTTCTGCACAGCTATGGAAAGGATCAGTATGTACCGCAGACAGAAGGCTATTGTGGACCTACTGATACTGGACCCTACACAGTGTGGCTGTCGTAACTGCAGAACCTGCCCCTAAACATGTCTGACCCATTTGAAGCAGTCATTAAGGTCATTGATGAGGGCAATGTGATCCACACAGTGTAGCTGGACCGTGCACATGCTTCTAGACAATACCGTATGAGTGCAGTATGGATATGTTCACCAGCTTAAATATATACCCCTATGTCAGTAGAGGGGTTGCAAACCAGACCAAGGACAGAACTGACATGGTCAGACATGCCGCATCCATGTCAGACTACAAAGCAGATATGAGTGGCATCCCACAAGGCCTGGTCTTGCCCCCCCCACCCCTGTTCTGTATATATGTCCCATAGGTATAGGCCAACATGGAAGGACTGTGACTGAACATGTATGCAGAGGAGTACAAACAGCCCACCATATCCGACCCCCAGCTGACACAAGCAACCCACAAAAGGGCCACCTACAAACAGACAACTGTAGCCATAGCCATGTCAGCAAGCTAATTGCAGAACTGTGTATAGACAACCACCGTGGATATACAGTAAGTGCCCACAAATTACCACACAGGTGTTAACCCATGAGGTACCTAACATGTAATGTGAGACCTGGGTACAAAAGGTCATAGATATCCTGCACTGGACAAACATGTGGCTGTAGTGTTTGCAGAAACATATACTATATACCCACCCAAACATGAAGGTTGGCAGATGTAGATAAGGAGAACTCACTGTGGCTCTGCAGTCATCCTCCATCAGCATCACAAGTGACTACTATAGCCCCTGTGGGATATACCACAGCAGACACCTCCATCAACTGTAAAGTCCACAACAGTACCCCACCAGGAGTAGCAAAGAGCATGAACAGATGCCATGTGTTGCCTGAGTAAACAAACTGCAGCCCCACACACCGCCATACTTCCCAGCTACAGGAAAGCTGTGCCTGATGTATGAAGCCATGTCCAACCTGGAATGAATGAACATGTTGCACCTTGTACAATCTGAATGGCAGTGAGCTATGCACATGATAGACCTGAACCCCAGCACTGACATACATAGGACAGGCTGTACAGAATGATCCATAACACAGAAGGCACCCCCACTCTTCAGTAAACTCCTGGTACAGGTCAGCCAGAGAGTCACATATCGACACCCCTCAAGAGGAATCCTGATGAGTGGATGGGAGATGGCAGGCTAACCCTGAGTATCACTGTTATGTCAGAGGTAGATGGAGGCACAGTATACTAACCATGACATATGTCATGGCAAACTCCAGTTACAATGTGTGTCGAAGGACAAACACACCCTGTGACTAGCACCAGAAATGGCCTAGGGAACATTGCTAATGTTTGCCAATGTCCACCCATGTTGTGGAATACACTAGCAATGTTGGACGAGCCTGGTGTAGGTAGTCCATATCTGAACATATTGCAACATGGTCATATGTGCACAACTGGCCCCTACACAGTCTGTTGTGCTCACTATGAAGATGTCAAGCAGTCATAGGACTAAAGCCCAGGATACTGTCCACCACAGTGAAAGTACTGAACCAGTACACTATATGGTACTACAGTGTTAGGTCATTATGAAAGTATGTTGAGAACTGTCTGCAAAGTATCCCATGCAATCCCTGCAGGCACAGTATAATCCCTGTTGTGGCAGACATGAAGCAGTTGGCCAGTTAGTACACAACATGACACCCAACACACAACCATAAATGTGAGATATTGTTGAAGTTCACACACACCCAAATATGTGGTGGACTTCAGAGTGCAACATATGGAAAGCTCACACTGGGCATGCTCGCACACTTTGATAAATGAGGCATATGTAAGACAACATGCCATGGAAAGGCTGAACTGGGCATGCTCACACACTTAGGCCATATCTCCGTTTAGCAGTTGGCCACACATATCTGGTATTTGTACGTGTCAGTCCAGGAACCAACCACAACACAGCAATCTGCCAAGTGCACACAGTAAATGACTACAGAGACATAAGTGATATAGTGGATCGCTGTCATATGCAAACATCTTCCACAGATACACAAGTTGGTCATAGGAGAAGGGAATGCTATGGCAATAAAGACCTGCAAACAGTAGAACAGCACAACAAATATTGTGCATCCGACAATTGAACATATGGGTGTAGAGGTCATTACTAGGCTTGTTGCCCTAGGGAATGACAGCTTAGCCAGAGTGTGCTTGGCATCTGCATCCCCAGGACAGTAGGCTACTGTGCCACTGTAAAGTAGGTCACAGAAGGCAACATGTGAGGCTAGTGAGCTGTGCCTCTGTCAAGCAGGGGCACCGTGGAGGTCCCAGGGATTGAATGTGCTAAGCCACAGCCATGTTGTCGGTGTGTGCTGTGAGAGGGTTGCTGAGGATCTCTGACAGTAGGTGTCCATCAATAACAGACTGAGGGGAGCCCTATCTGCATTCTCTGGACGATTCCACTGTCAACACTGTTGTAATGAGTATGTGTGAATGAAGTGCCATGCCGGAACTGTTCACAGATGTCCTCCCTCTGTGGGCTACAGCTCTGCAATGTATTATGTCACTCTGTCTGTTGTACGGCACATATATGGCTGGTGTACAGCTGACAGGTGTCTTGTCGTGGAGCAGTCATGGGTATATGTGGGATAGCATGACCAATGCAAACCATACACATGCTCATAGAATGCAATTGTCAAGGATTATGCTGAGTGGCCAGTATAGTCCCCCAGCATGGGTCCTCTGAAGTCGTCCACCCCAGTCTACACAAGTGTAGAGTCTGTTTGTGCTAAATACAGTTTGTGTGCAGTGACAACCTTGCCTGGGGGTGGAGATAAGGATATGGATGTCCAGGGAAAGGTGGGTATGGTCAGATATCAACAATGGTGGTCTACCTCTGGTGTGGAACAGTGAGTACTCACGTTGCAGATGGACAGGTGCAATATGTATTCCCCCATGTGGCTGTGGTGTGTGGTTCTGCCATAGCACATGGACCCACAAATTGTAGTGGCTGTAGGGTAAAGTGGTAGAGGCCTGAGTACTTCTCACACACAATATGCCTGTACCTAATGTTAACAACTGGAATGGTGTATGTGAACACCTGCATATCCTGGCACTGTTCCCAGGGAAGCTAAGTGTGTGTCCTGGATGTGGGTGTGGTGTTCTGGACTGGCTGTGTTGTGTGTTACAGGTCCTGTGGTCCCAAAGCATGGTATAGAACATAACCTGCCAGTGCGATGTGCATATCTGACCCTGACGTAGGTGGCTGCAAATGCATATATATGCTATCCCCCACCTGACAGGTAGTACTACATGTACATACCTCTGTAGAAATAAAGATGTCAGCACACTATAAATACTACAGGTGCAGAACAGATGCCCAGTAATTCGGATAGTGTGCTCTGCTAATGCGTCTCCCTCAAGTGTCATAATACAGTTAGGTAGGGGTTCGAATCCTGCAAATGCTCAGTGGGTGTGTGTGGGTGGGTGAGTGGGGTTTGTGTGTGTGAAAGGCTGTGAGAGGGAAATGTCCCTTTTGGCAACTGGGAAAACACACTACAGGATGCACATTCCCCTTTCTAAACACTGATGATGTCAGCACCCTATAAGTACAGCAGGAGAAGGAAAACCTCCCAGAAATGCGAATAGCGTGCTCCGCTAATGCGTCCGTCTCGAGTGTCATAACATTGTTAGGTAGGGGTTTGAATCCTGCACATGCTCAGTGTGTGTGGATGGGGTTAGTGTGTGTTCAAGACTGTTTGAAAGAAGTATCCCTTTTGCCAACTAGGAGAATACACTACAGGATGCACATTCCCGTTTCTAAACACTGATGATGTCAGCACCTTATAAGTACAGCAGGAGAAGGGAAACCTCCCAGTAATGCGAATAGCGCGCTCTGCTAATGCGTCCGTCTTGAGTGTCATAACATAGTTAGTTAGGGGTTTGAATCCTGTACATGCTCAGTGTGTGTGGAGGGGGTTAATGTGTGTTCAAGACTGTTTGAAAGAAGTATCCCTTTTGCCAACTAGGAGAATACACTACAGGATGCACATTCCCCTTTCTAAACACTGATGATGTCAGCACCCTATAAGTACAGCAGGAGAAGGGAAACCTCCCAGTAATTTGAATAGCGCACTCTGCTAATGTGTCTCTCCCGAGTGTCATAATATAGTTAGGTTGGAGTTTGAAACCTGTAAATGGCATGTGTGTGTGTTTGAATGTGTGGACTCTGTGTGTGTGCAATTCTGTATGAAAAACATGTGCTTTTTTGAAATCAGGGGATCACACTACATGATGCACATTACCCTTTCAAAACAGTGATGATGACAGCACCCTATACATACAGCTTGAGAAGAGACATCTGCCAGTACTCAGAATAGCGCAACCTGCTACAGCGTCACTCTCAAGTGCCATAACATATTTAGGTAAGGGTTTGAAACCTGCAAGTGTGTGTGTGTTTGGATGTGGGGAGTTTGTGTGTGTGCATTTCCGTATGAAAAACATGTTAGTTTTGGCAATTAGGAGATCACACTACCTGATGCACATTACCCTTTCAAAATACTGATGTTGTCAGCACCCTATAAGTACAACCAGAGAAGAGGAACTCTCTAGTAATCCGAATAGTGCACTTTGCTAATGCGTCTCTCTCACATGTCGTGACTTAGTTAGGTAGGGTAATGAATCTTGCAAGTGTGCGTGTGTGTGTGTGTGTGGGGGTAGTAGGGTGTGTGTAAATGCAAGTGTGAGAGAACAGATCCTTTTGGCAAATACAATACACCAGATGCTGCATATTCCCCCAGTAAACACAGGGGATGTCACCACACTATCAGCACAGCCAAACAGGGCTAGTTGGCTAGTAATGCCAATAGTGCGCTCTGCTACTGTGTCTATTACCATTGTCAGAGTACAGATAGGTATGTTTTGGTAACCCACAACTGCCACGTGTGGTTGTGTCACACAGTATGACCTTGTGTGGGTCTTTGTACATAACAGTGCATGCCATTGCCTAAACCAGCAATGGCATTGCACACATGATGTATGTGTGTGACACATACACATAAATACCTGTGACCTGCAGTAGTTACCATGTCTGACACATGCCTCAAGTGGATAAATGGTATTTGCAATGTATACCAATATGACTGTGTCTTACTGTGCAGGGTCCGCACGCGGTATGTGTCTATACAGTGTGGGTGTATATGGTAAAATACCTACAGCAGGGGATACACATCTGGTCTGGGCCATATAGTGTACATGTAGTCGGTGTACAAGTGCTGCATGTTCCCACCTGTTGTGGTAGCGGTAACATGTCATTCCACTGCAATTCAGTGACCACATGCTGTGAACCCTTCAACTAGTGTGTTGTAGCTACAGTAATGCTCACGCACAATGTTTGGCTGGATGCAGTCAAGCCATATAAACACAGTTTTTGAGACTGTCATATTGCCAGTGTTGTTATGGAGGATAGGTGGTCTTCCTGTGTATGGGAGGGTTGTGTGTGCCAGGCTATGAACCAGATGGCAGTCCGACACACTGTTAGCTGCACATGATTAGGCCCTGATGCTTTGTGCTGTGCCAACAACCTGGAGGTGTGTGTATCTGTGGTACCTTGGGATACCACCTCATTGTCCATGTGTGTTACATGTGTAGGGGACGACAGGCATGGTATGGGGCATAACCTGTCAGTGATGGGTAACACCTGTGAGCCATAAATCAGGAATCTGGTACTGCACAGACATTGCGGTTCACCGTGCTGAGGACAGTGTCCGGTGCATGCATCTTCCGGTGTACACTGCTGTTGTTGTGTAGCAGCACTGCTAGTGTCCTAACCTGTGTGATACCCATGGTGGTGGCTATGTAAACCATGTCCTGCAGCATAAGGCAGTATGTGTGTACCAAGGAGCTTTGCCATTATACATCGGGCCATGGGTGTCACGTGCAAGATGACCCTTGCACATCATTGTGGCTTCCCTAGCATGTAAGCACACATTGACAGCCAGCGGATACCCTATGAATGACATTGAAGACTGAGCATAATGTAGACATACAACACCCTTCCCACATATAGTGGTAGCATACCTGGTGAGGGTATGTTGGCAACCAAGATCAGGCTCATACTGGCCTGTGCCACATGCTGAGAGATCCATTATATGTTCCCTATCATGTAGTGCAGGGAGGTATGTCTCAGGTCAGCCATACTGGCATGGTCAATGAGTGAGTCATATGTGTCCATGCCTCTGACTGACCTGTATGCATGTGTTCTGTGGTGGACCATAGTGCCCTGAGGCATATCACTGTGACCTTCACCAGATACAGCCTGTTGAGCGGGACCCCAGTGCAGCACCCAAGACAGATACCTGACACATCTGTAGCAGGTGTGTTGTGTAGCCCTACAGGCTGTGAGTGTGTGGCACAGGGGATGTGTGTGCCATGTGTGGCATGTGCTCTGTTCCGACGGAACATATGCCTGTGTGCCAGCTGCGGAGGTGTGTGATGCTCAGGCAGGATGCTATTCTGAGTCCCCACGTATGCCCCAGTGTGTTCAGCATGCTGTCAGTGCGTGTCAATGTCTGACTTGTATTGTAGTCACTGTAATATATTTTATTTATTTATCCTACATTTGTTGACTGGGATAGTCCGACTGGATGCATGTCCATTTCCAGCAGAGGCCCGGGGAGAAAAGCTACAAGGGTAAGTAGATACAGCATTACATAATACCAGCATTACATATTACAAACAGATTATTTACAGAGATTACATAAGTAAGCAAGTTAAACATGTTCCACAGGTTAAAGTTAGTCCTGAGCACAAGTCAGGATTAAGTTAAATTACACAGTAAACTGGTTAACAGATTTTACACATTCGAGTTAGTCAGGCTTGATACATTGACATAGCCAGTTAAGTGACAAATGCTGTTTGAGTCTAGTGTTAAATTGACCTAAGGTGGAAAGAAAGGTAATATCAGCTGGAAGTGAGTTCCAGGATCTACTTACAGAGTTTGCAAAGAGAGAATCACTGGCTGTGTTATTAAATTTGCTAGTCTGAATAAGTAGTTTGTTAGAGGATCGAAGCGGTCTAGGATTGTTATAGGGGGTGATAATATTTGAAGTGCAGGAGTATTGTCCGGATTATAGAGGATATTATAGGCCATAATCAGTTGGTTATACTGTATTAGGCTGGGTAGTTCAAGCCAACCAAGCTGATTTAGATTGATGCAATGATGTGTCCTAAAAGGCAGCCCAGTGGCAAACCTGGCAATGTGGTTGTAGCAAATTGAGTGTTTGTTAAGGACAGTCTTGTTCATATTCGAGAATAGAGGGGATGCATACAGAAGGGTTGAAAGAAGGTGTGAGCGAGCTATGGCACTTTTAGCTGGAGGGGTTAGGAAGGCTTTTATTCTGTAAAGTGACCCTAGTTTTTATTGATGGCTTTGATAATTTGGTTAACATGTAGGTCACACTTGCGATTATTGTCTATGATGACACCTAATAGTCTAGTAGATGGGTCAGGAGATTATTGTGCCATCAGTTGATGTTATGGTAAAGGTGAAAGCGGTAGACCTACGTGTTGGTGAAATAACAGCAGTTTAGTTTATTTGGGATTTAGGATCAGGCGATGTTCAGAAAGCCAGTTTTCTATTGTATTAAAGGTGGTCTGGGTAGCTGACCATAACTCTACTGGAGATGTGGCTGAGCAGATCAGAGTAGAGTCATCAGCATATTGGATACAGCTGACTTTTGGGATGACAGTATAAAGGTCGTTAATGAAGATGGAGAACAGCAAGGGCCCTAGTATAGAGCCTTGTGGTACTCTGAGGGTGTTAGGTAGAAGGTTAGAGAGTTTGTTCTGCCAGAGGCCAGCCTGCTGTCGACCATGCAGGTAGGATTGAAACCATTGGAAGGCACCAGTATCTAGACAGAATGTTTGCAGGGTGTGGATTACAAGTTGGTGATCAACCATATTGTATGCCTTGGAAAGATCCAAACAGAGGGCTGAGGATATATAATTAGTGTTGCAAGTATGGTTTATGGTGATGGTAAAGGCTAGAAGGCCTGAAGTAGTGCTGTGATGAGGACGGAAGCCATGCTGACTGTCTGCCATAAGGCGATTTTAGATTAGGTGGTGCATGAATTGTCTATGAATAAAGTTTCCATAATCTTTGCAAGTGGAGAGAGTATAGCTATTGGCCTATAATTGGAGAATTCAGTAGAGCTGCCTCCTTTGTGAAGTGGGATTACATAGGATATTTTCCAGATGGTGGGAAATTTAGATTTTACCATGGTTCGTTTGATTAGTTTTGAGACGGGGTAAGCAATAGCATCAGCTGATTTTTGTAGGTACTCGGCAGGGAGTTGATCAGCAGAAAGTTTAGTGGGTTTTACTTTTTCAATCAAGGTACAGAGAAGTAAAGTGGCGACTGGTTGGCAGCTGAACGCAAGTAGGTTTCTAGGGATGCTACTTTCAGGACCAGGGGAGCTAGGAGGTAGATGGCTAGCTAGGGCTTGAAATGTCTCAGTAAAGAATTGGTCAAAACTATCAGAAACATCTTCAGGGGTTTTATCAATAGTAGCAGCAAAGATTGGGGTTGAAGTTTGTCCAGGATGTAGTATATATGACATGCCACCTGACAGGGTATGGCATTACTGGGTTCAGAGAGCTCAGTCCCCAGATTGGCTGTGTGGTGGCATCCCACACATGTGTTGTATGTTCCTGGCCAAGGGTGATGGCTGACTGCATACATGTGGCAGCTGTGACATTGCCACATGACTCACATAAACCACAACTGGACCATAGAAGTGATTCACAGGTTACCTTTGCACATGCTACCCTAGTAGTGTGATTGCCATGGTGAGTACCAACACATAGGGCCAATGGGGAACAACATACTGAAGGTGTGTATGTGTGGGTGTACCACTACTGTTTCATAGCACTGGCATATATGACTGCACACGTGGGTAAATGCCAGTCAAGACATGTGCAATGTGTCACAGGCAACGTACATGCGTACAGGACAGACAGTGACGTTCTGTCATGTGTAAAGTTGACATACGTGTCATTATGCTATGCAGATGTCACTAGGAGTCTACAGAAGCACTGTAACTCTGCATTGAAGGTGTAAGCAGTGTTCCAGGGAACCCCAAGCGAACATGCATGCAAACAAAGCTACAGTAAGCAGGGCTGGAAGTAGTGCATTGTACAACAAAGAAGGGGTAACAATAACAGTAAGTAACAATGCAAATATGTAGGCACTATCAACATGTACCCAGGAATACACAGCGCAGATGCCCATGGTAGAACTGATATTATGTCATAGTTATTTGTGATTTGGATTACATTGGTACTGCACACATATCTACATGCGCAAACATCCACATTGCATAGTCGTTGTGGGCAACTTGACACCATTACTGTACATGTCCACCATTGCATATTACTACTTGCATTAGCTTCCCCCCTGTGCTACCCATGTATGTGGCTATCTGTTGACAACCTTACCACCGGCATGCAATTATGTGCAGCTGTTACACTTTGGTTTGTACTGTGGGTGCAGATAACAATTCAGGACATTCATACAGTTACTGCAGCAGGCATGCTGGGATATACACACAGTCATAGCAGCACACTGTACTGTTACCAACATGATACTACTAATACACTTTTATGTAGTCACCCTGTGCATCAGCAACGTGTTTACCTGTTCCCGCAATGATGTTGGAGATTGCAGGAGGTGGCACAGTGTCATCATATGCACAGGGTGTGAATTAGGTATGCCTGAGTCAGCCACTGATACCACCAATTGACATGTGTGCGTATGTGTGTTGGTGAGGGGCGGCAGTACAGGGTGGGGCAGTGTTGGTGCAGTGTGTGCTTGTATGTGGTCGCCCTAGGTGTTAACATTTCGCATGTGTGTATGCACGCACACAGTTCCACCTCATGGCTGCCATATACAGGGGTTTGTGGACAGCCACAGACTGCACCTGGCAGGTCATACAGATCAGTGTCTGTGGGCACAGACACGGTACCTGTGCCTGGCAGGGGTGCTACGGACCGTATCCAGTACTAAGCTAGACTGGGTATGTCATCAGAAGCGGGAGTGTGTTGACTGGACACAGGTCCCTGTTGGGACTGTCCAGAGCCATGTGCACGTGGTCTCCTGGGGCGTTCCGATGACAGCACAGACCCAGCATTGCTGGGGCTGCTGCTGGCACTATGGGGGTGTGCGCGAGCCTGTTGTCGTCCGCGCCGACTGCCAGCTGCTGCTGTTGCCGGCATACGGCCACGTCGACACCGCAAATGCCCACCATTGCCCTGGCTCATGGACATTTGGTTGTGGAACTGCTGTAATATGTCCCCACAACGTCTGTCTATGACATCAGTGAAATTACGGATAGCATCCGCAATGTCACGCATACTGTCTGTCATGGCTGTGCGACATGCTCTCAGCTCCCTCAGACCCTGTCTGGTGTACCTTTCCATATGCGACTGTGCCTGCATGACAGTCTGAAACATAGCTGAGGCTGACAGACCTCTTTGGGCACGTCAGCCAGAGGCAGTACGCCCACGGATGCTCCCACGAGAACCCATGGGCAGCTGTCTATGTGGTACCATCGGAGGACCCTGCCCATGGCTGCTGTGTGGGGACGCTTGTGCCACAGGTACCACATTACCCTGGTCTATGCCCACTGTATCCTGTCCATCACCTAGGGACAATGGTGACAAAGGATGTACTGGCAGGATGACTGTGTGCAGTGATGGGGTTGACAGTTGTGTACTGTCAATTGGCTGACCAATGGCGGACCCTGACACACCTTCCTGTACCATTACACAAATATCATCATTACCAGTACCCGTGGCACAAGATTCAGGTTCCCTGCTGCAGGTCACCAGAGCAGCACCAGAACCTGTGGGAGGAAGACAGGAAACACAGTTTACAGTCTCCAGACATTGTTACCAGTGATGCACTTCTGCACACATGCACACATGCACACATGAACACATGCACACATGCACACATGGACACAGGCACACATGCACACATGGACACAGGCACACATGCAGACATGCACATGTGGACATATGCACACAAGCACACATGCACACATGCACACAGGCACACATGCACACATGCAGACATGCACACGTGGACACATGCACACGTGGACACATGCACACATGGACACATGCACACATGCACACGTGGTCACATGCACACATGGACACATGCACACATGCACACATGCACACGTGGTCATGTGTACACATGCACACATGCACACGTGGACACAGGCACACATGCACACATGCACATGTGGACACAGGCACACATGCACACATGCACACATGGACACAGGCACACCTGCACACATGCACACATGTACACATGGGCACAGGCACACCTGCACACATGCACACATGCACACCCCGCAGTATACACACAGAGCACTACTGAGTTACACTACTGTTACTAGCATTATCAGGACTATTATAGGTTATGTTAAACACACTCACCAGCATGGATGGCCTGCCTTGCTGTAACCCCGGAGGGACCTGCAGAAATGATGAGATTAATGTCAGTGGGCACAACTGTGCCGTTGATATTGCATATGATACAGTGCAGTAGTACACCAGTTGCCTTTCACATGTCAGCTGCTGATATTGCCAGTATCACACATGCACAATTACATACTATGATGACAGATACATACCATGGACACACCTTACACATGCATAAACTAACAGTGTACAGAACAGTCAAGTGTACATATGGCATATTACCTGCACGCTCCATGTCGTGCTGCTGTGTGGATCCAGCCTCCATCATGATGCAGGTGTACTGCTGTTGCTGTTCCGGGGCTGGAGCTACAACACTTAGGAGTAGCCCCTCCAGTCTGGTGAGGGGGGGATGTGTGGCCACCCCACCTCCTGTGGCAACCTGTTGCCTGTGGATATCTGATGCACGCTGATGGACACTTCGGATTAAATCACTGCAGTGATGTCGTACCTGCTCATATGTGCTATTATGCGTGCCAATATCATTTACCCTACGGACAAGGTCTTGCCACAGTGCAGCCCTCTCCTGCTGATTTTGACTGGTGCGGGAAAACAGGATGTCATACTCCCGCACCAGGCTCTGGTGGATCTCCTCATCTTCCGCTGCAGAGTAGGCGGGATTACGCTGACGTGCCATCTCCCTGGAAGAGAACACAAACAGGATATCAGCAGACTATGTCAGCAATATATGGCACACAAACTATACAAGATACTCATGTGTAGTGATATACTACTACTCCCATATGTTGCATGTGTGTGTGTCGTGGTGGATACACAGGTACATGGCCAGATATCAGTGCTCAGCCAACACCTGTGCAACAATACCTGTCACATTCTACACAACATAGTAGCATGCCCCATCGGTCAGCACACACTGACAGGTCCAATGCACAACCTCACTCTGGGGGTTCATCCCAAGGTACTGTATGTGGGATGCCATCCACTAGTGTGATGTGGACACAAGTTACTCGGCCTGGATATACATATCCCACGACCACCACCAGCACAGTAGACTACTTTGATATGTATGTGATTTGACAGTTATTCACTTGTTGGGACTGAGATGGTATCCATGCAGCACACTGGGCCAGTGGAAGCCACAACCCACACTGCTGACCCCTTTGCAAATGCTTACCACGGACATGCCACGGATTGCATGGAACTTGCACACACATTTCTAACCCAGACTCTATGCACAAAGGTTAGGCATCCTGTCTGGTGGACCCCAGACAGAGGCAGATTGTATAACAATAGCAGGAGGCTACTGCAGGACAGAGCACATTCACATTAAGGGAAGGCATCTGTGGTCAGCACTGGTACTACGCTATGGTCCGTCATAACAACGGCCACGGCCTGCTCTGGGAGGGAAATGGCCACAAACACTATGGATGACCACAAGGCCTTCTTCAGTTATGTTACACATATGGACCAAATGCCTCAGATATGCTCTGTGTTAATACACACCTACTTAACATTCACCAAACACACGGATATTGGCAACAGTCTTGCAGACAGGTTCGGTGCATGTATTCCCCCTCCTTCTCCCCCACCAGTTGAAATAGTTATCACAGCTGTATGTAACCTCCCTATCATCTCACATGTCCAGGTGAGGGCCGCCCTCAGCAGAGCAGAACACACAGCATCACTGTGACCTCATGGTATCCCTGGATGTGTGCTACCTGCACTCCAAGAGGACATACAACCGCATATAACACTGATAATTTATCTTGGCCGTACTACAGGATATGTAACTGGACAGTGGCATACAGCGACAGTGGTTCCACACCACTAAGGAGGCACCTCGACTGACCCTGGGAACTACCACATCATATGCATAACCAGCCTGGTCTTCTAAGCTATGGAATTATGCAGTGTGGGATGCATATGCAGTGATATCGGGTACCTGCAGACACTTGTTCCCAGCCAGTGTGCCTTTGTGATGGGCTGATCCTGCCTTTTGAACCTGGCTGGCCTTTCAAAGCAGTCACTACAGCCATTGCTGAGGGCAACGCACAGACAACTGCCAGGATCATGGCCTAACCTTGATTGACATGTAATGTATGGTCATCCCCTTTTGGTGGAACTACGTACACACAACATATCACATGGACATACCTATAGATACAGACCTATGACACATTTGGAGGGTTCACAGTATGCACACTATTAACCTGCTACTTTGCATTACCTGTGTTTGTCACAGCTGGTTGTGTTACCACTGCTTCTGATTGCTGCTGCTACTGTCACTGCTGACAGCTTAGAGTCACAGAGTCACAGTGTGTAGGTTTTTTTTTTATTATTGTTCTCTCTCTCTCTCTCGCTCTCTCTCTCTCTCTCTCAGTTTTCTCTCTCCCTCTGTCTGCTTCCAGACAGTGCAATGAATGTATTGCATGTGTGGAGTGTTAGTACTGGATGCTTTTGTAGGTATCTGCATAGGTCCATGTGATGGCCTGTGCACCAATTGTAGCCAGCATTTGCTAATTGCATACAGCCAGTTGTGTACTGATTGCAGTTCTCACTGTGATTTCAGGTCAGTGCTATAAAAGGGTATGTGAGATAGGCGTTGCCCTTTCAGATTGTAAGGGCGGTGACCATGCTGGTATGCTGTGGACACTGTTCTGTGAGTGTAAAGGTTAGTATCTCTGTCATGATTCAGGCTGTGTTGTAGATTCACATTTCTCCATTCCTCTCTCCTGTTCCCTGTAGTAAGTGTGTATGCACAATGACACCTACAACTATATATAGATATATATATATATATATATATATATATATATATATATATATGTACATATACATACATTTATATATGTACATTAACTGATATTATTACCTACAAGCTAACAACTAGCATGGCTGTTTCTGTTCACACACTACTATTATGGGAATCCAGTAGTTTTGACAGTAATTCTACATGACATGCTTTGGGTACTACACATCCTATATTCCCTTTACATTCATCCCTACTATTACATGTTATATTTATTTTAGCACAATGTTCTTGTATAAGAGTCATGGCTTAGTGGTAGGTCATACAGACTAGTGTTTCCAAGGTCCTGGGTTTGGGACTGACAGTGGGATTTTATTTTGCTTTTGAACTGAGTACAGGACCTGTCAATCAAAGTGACTAAGGCACTTTTAAGCAGTTGTAACCGGGTTAGCGCTGGTTTGCACGGAGCTCACGCATGCGCACTGGCGGTTAGCTCCGCGCACACACCTGCTTACAACCGCTTAACAGTGCTTACTCTGGCGCACACCCGCGCTATTTTCTTTGAAAGAAATGAAAATGGGGAGACAGGAAAGTGGTAAAAAAGGGGTCACAAAGAGGGTAAGACAGTAGGGAAACAAGCTTGGGATTTGCAGGAGGGATGTAGGTAAGGCCCATAGCTGCCCATTTCTTCATCAGCAACAGCTGTGCATATGTATGTAATTTGGTGTGACATTTGAAACCTTCCACCCCTGAGAGAGGTGTCAGGACAACAATAATACTTGTTGTACAGCCAATTGTAATTGCTAGATTCCATGTCCAGCAGACATGTGTGCGGAATGGGCAGCTATGTATGGGGCGTAATTTTTTTGTGGGTACAGAGTGCCCTTTTTTTCAGGTGAGAGCGGTATGTCAGGTGAAGGAAGTCGGTACAGCTGGGGAGGTAGGTTGGGTAGGTAAACAGACAAGACAAACAAGATGCATACACGGGCAGTGTATGACACGTGTGGGGGGTTACACAATTGACGGGGACGGAGGTTTGGATATCCAGAGCCCATGAGCCCACAGATGGCAACAGTGGAACTGATATCCCTACCCATAGGCAGTTGCCACTGTTCCTTCACTGCCCAGGACGGGGCTGTGCTGGGGGCTGTGTAGGCTGGGCAACAGGCATGCCCGTAAGTTGTGCCACCCGTGCCTCAAGCTGGCATAGGGGCTCGAGAACAGGGTCCCGAATCTCCCTACGCACCACAGTCCGGATGCTACGGAGGGTGAGTGGTGGTTCTCCTCCGGCCACACTTGCAGAGAGGGGGCGAGCCCCATCCCCTGCAGTGCTTCCACCTGCAGGTGGCACAGGGCCACCAGAGGAGGGTCCAGACTTGGCACTAGTGCCAGGTGCACTCGCCAGCTGAGGTGGGAGAGGTGGGTCCGCTGGAACCCGCCTTCCCTGTCATCCTATGTTTTGCATTATGTCATGACAGTTTGGGTTAGTGACATATAATACCATTCACAATTAGTTGTAACAGCATGCATTAGTATTCCCATTAACCAAACACCCAGATATTCACACCATTGAACAGCGTGCATAACACATGCATAATTTGAACAGCAATACACAGTCCAACAACATGCAGGGTTAATTGATGGCAACAGGCCATCAGGTTTGGATGTATGAACAGGGCAGATGCATCAATGGACATGCAAATATATATGACCCAACAGGACAAACGTCCAGGGGTGTTAATTGTGATTGCACATACCATTTTCACGTGGAATGGGTTATATGTGGTTATAGGGTCGGGTGAAGAAAATAATATTAACACCTTCAAATACCAGTACATATGCTGTACATTTCTAATAGCTACAGATATATACACACTACTGTTCTAACTACAGTTTCTTATATGATAACTATTACAACTTGGTGATAGGACTGTTACTGCAACATCAATATACATTTTATTGTTCTTCATACACATTCATATCTAGCTTTGTTCAGCTACATCATCCTGCTACATTTGCTTTATATAACTGTAGACAAGTGTGGATGTTTGGTATATCAGACAATCATCCTATCTGCATATTGCAGCCTGAGAGCAACATATCTAGATTTTGGGATACACATTCCAGATGCAGCAACACTTTGAACAGATTTCGCTGTTTGGTTTTGATTCTCACATGCATTTCATTCTGTCTTGACTGCAGTATACTTTATTCAGGGATTATTACTACTGTATTGCTGGATTCATGACACTTTCTTACACTCTCTCACTTGTTTTCATTTTACTATTCAGGATGGTACTTACTTCTAGGCTTTATTGACATGTTTTACCTGTAGTTATTACAATCCTTTCCAGCAGTCTCACTTCTGTCATGTTTCAGTATTTCAACAGGGATATATTTCACACATGTGATTTCATCATCTTCTGCAGCTATACTTTTCAGCCTGCTGCAGTTTGTGTACTATTTTCTTACAGGTGGGGCATTTTTATTTCAGAATTTATGTCAGACATTTTCATTTTTCTGTTTGGCTTACAGGCTGCAACACACTTTTGTAATCAAGCAATACTTGCAAACACTTTCACACTGTTACTTGCATATTTTATTCCTTAGTGACTACACTGCACTCTTTTGCTGACTGTCATACTTTTATATTTCTTTACAGTTACTGGTAGTGGATTACTGACCTGCCTGGTAGCGCAACCGCACCAGCCTATCGCCATAGGCTCTGCGGTTCGCAGAACAGACACCTGCAGCTGTAATATAAATGAAGTAATATTGGAATACACATCTCCATAATATCAGCTAGTTTAATTTCCTACATACATAATTAAATGTAACTTACTCAGTAGTGGGGCATTGTGCATTTGCCGGGCCTCCTGGATCCAAAGGTTCAGTTGGTCCTGCTTGCGTCTCTTCAGGTCCGCATGGTGGTGACGGACCTGCTCACCAGTCCTTGGAATCCCTGTGGCACTGGTGAGATCATGAGCCAACCGGTCCCACGCCTCAGCCCTGTATGCTCCACAGACGACCTGGCCCTGCATGAGTTGGGCCTCATGATTGTGGACTAGGAGCCAGACCATGTACCTGGACTTCTCAACGCCCCACCTCTGTACTCGAAAGCAAATACCCTCTCCTACTCCTGTCATTCTGCCTGCAGTTCAGTTCTACAATCGTTTATGCTGTGTATTCCCGCCTATGGGGCTTATATAGTCCGTTTTTCCCACACATATCTGTGATTGGCCATTTTGGAATTGTATCAACTTCAGTAAACCTGCATTGTCATGCTCCAGTTTGTATTCATTCCTATATATTAGCTATTATTGCATTTATAGGTACTGCTGTCATGGCTTAGTGGTTTGGTACCTTGACTATGGTGTATAGCATCCTGGGTTCGAACCTGGCCACTACTTTTTATTTTTTATGACTGTCTAGACATGCTGAGGGGTGTGTCTGTGTAAAGGCAGTTTTGATATGGCTTGCTCAACGTTGCCCGTCGGTTAGCTTGTTTGCGCGGTGCGCAGCCCCGCGCAAACGGGGTACGCTGGTTTAAGCCTCATTTGGCTATCGGCACGCATATTACGCTCAGCTCAGCTAGGGGCACATAGATTCAGTGTGTTAAACCACTGCTCAGCTACGGGCACTCATTTTGCACCAGTTAAACCACTGCTCACCTACGGGCAGATGCACTCACCCTGTTAAACTGTAGCTCAGCTATGGGCACATCTGGCATTTTTTATTGTTTTGTTACTTCACATTTCTTCAATATAAATGGGCTATTTCATTACATTTTACATAAAATGTGATTTTATGTGTACATATTTGTCAGGGACTTGTTTCGTGCTTATTTTGCTAAAAATAAAAATTGGTGTTGTGGGGGCTCGAACCATGAATGCCTGCTCTTCAGCCAACATCTCTACCACTACGCTATTGCTTCTTGGCTTACTTTGCATATTTAGTTCTTATATGCTTTCCCACTGACTGCTAACTGTAGCTGCACTACGGGCACGCCCGCGCAAACGAGCGCACTCACGGTTAAACAGCTTTACAATTTAAAAAAAAATGATGTGATGTTCATTTGTACATTTTATGTTCGTAGTCTGTGGGGACACATGTTGTGTTGTGTTTATTCACATTTCCATTGACTCTGGCGTGGGTGTTTACTTTGGGCACTTTTACTCTTCTGGGGGCGTGTCCGCTTACAGGGCTCGGCCTACGGACACGCCCCCTACTGTCTTACACGGACCGTGTTAGCCTTAGGTGTGATTCAGCATGCTCTCATGAATATGCAGAGCATGCTGACATCACTCCGTTTAACTGCAGCCTCCGTGTATGAGTTATAACTCTTACACGGATGCTTCGTGAATCCTGCCCAATGTCTTGCCTCTTACGGGCTTAACTTCTGTCCCCTGCAGATGCAAATACCGAACAGGACATGTTTCTATTGTTATGCTGATATTTATAAATATGTATATATATGTATGGGTCCTAGTTGAAACATCGAAAGTACGGTTCATCGGAAAAATTAGCTCTCTTCAAGAAAAATCTTGATGATTGGATAGGAGATAGGAAATTCACCCCGGGGATCACTTCCATAGCTCTGCTCGACAGTGGCACAGGAAAATAATTTTCTTGGGTGGCGAAAGCCAGGGTACCATTTGGCTAGGTGTATATAGGCCCTAGGGCCAATAGCCTGGTACCGACCTATGAACCTATGAACCTAAAGAAAAACAAAAAAAAAACATGCAGTTTGCATGTATCGTTAGTTGTACATCAACGTTTAGTGTTGATGTACAACTAAGCAAATTATTGCTGAGATCGTGGTACAGTGAGGATAAGGGGAATATTCCCTTTTCCCCACTGTAGTGGGATCTCGGAGTAAGAATATTAAAGTAGGGAGGGTGTGCAGTGGGGCTTGCCCCCTGCATAGTCATGTTTAGTGTATTTTTTTTATATATATATTTTTTTGTTTTTTTTAGCGAAAGTACATTTTTGATAAAATGTACTTTCGCTAAATTGGGTCCATGTAACTACGGTTCGATGAACCATACTTTTGATGTTTCAGCTAGGACACATATATGTATATTGTTGAATGCCATTTCTTTGACAAATGTAGGGGGTGTGATTTAATGTCGACAGTATGGATAGCCAAGTGATAGAAGTGTCAATAGTGTGCAATGTTGAGACAGATAACTGGGTTTGGAGTGGTGAGAGTGTTTGTGCATGTGTATGTGTGTTAGGTTTAGGGTCACGGATAAGTGAAGGGTAGATGTTGTATGTTTTGTGCGAGTTTGTGTTTTTTATGGTTAGGGCCAAGGTTAGGTTATACAATAGATATAGTATTGTTTGTGTGCATTTGTGAATGTTTGTTTGCCTGGTGATTCTTGTATTGTGGCAGTGTTCAGAAAGGTTTTTATGAAGCTAAGATGTAGGGTTAGGGTTGAGAGAAGGTGCAGCATTAGGATTAGGGTTAACACCCATTACTAAGGTGGTTCATTGGGACAGAACTGAGGAAAAAACAAAAATAATGCAGAATTTCAGACTCTGACAATATACTCAGAATTTTGTGTGATATGTCTGTGTAAGAGAAAGAAAAGAAAACAAAAAACCTCCACTCCCAGAAAGCTCTCTTTGCCTTAGAGAATGCTGATGTCTGTGCGTTCTCAGAGACATGGTTTAAAGACGTGGACAGCACACCAACAGTGCAGGGTTATAATGGCTTCCACGCATTTAGACCAGCTACTTCACAGACAGGGACTAAAGGTGGAGGTGTCTCTATTTACATCAAAAAATAAATAATCTTCAAGGCTGGTCAAACAGGACAGTGCACTTGAGCTGCCCCATGTTCAAATCACAATAGGCAACATTCAATACCATTTCCTTACAAGCTCCAGGTCCCCCTCTATGACCCAGGAAACCCATACCATGTATTTAAACTTATTAGGAAACACTAACCATCCAACCCAATACCGTATTCATGGGTGACATTAATTACCCCACTATTAACTGAGAACACTATACAACATCAAATGTACATGCACAGAGATTCCTGGATTTTGTAAACACAAACTCCCTAGACCAGATAGTCAGTACCCCAACCAGGGGTGCAACCATACTGGATCTGGTTAATATGGGAGAGTGCTGTACACCCCCTACTATAATTCCTTCCCTGGTAAGGTCAGACCACAAAATGGTCTCCTTTGAAGTAAAAATAAAACCTGGAACCCCAGCTAAACCGGAAATATTCAGGAACTACTCTAAGGCTAACCTCCTGCTATTAAGTGAAAACCTGGCAAAATTTCAAGCCCCTATAAACCCTTAGAACATATCTGACTATGCAGAACTGTTCACAAAAACCCTGTACACGTATGTGAATAGCTGTATAGAGGCAGCTATACCCACCAGAAAGATGTACAGAAATAACTCAAACAACAGGCCACCCTGGTGGAATCACAAAATCCATCAGATGTAAAACAGGAGGAAGTAAATCATGGTAAAAATTAGGAGGTGCAGCACCCAGCTGGATAAAAGCACTCTAATTAAACTAAGCAAACAACTCAGAGGACAAATAAAGTCTACCAAAACCATATTTGAGGTAAGTTTGGCCTCCCAAGCCAAGAACAGCCACAAAGCATTCTTTAGCTATGTCCGCAACATCAGAGGCAATACACAATTGTGTGCCCTGCTTATTGTAAATTGAGCCACATATAGTGAGCCACAAGATATAGCAAACCTCCTGACTGATAAATTCAGCTCCAACTCTACTCCTCTCTTCCCTCCTTCAACCTTACCTCAGGAAATATCATCAAATATAACTCCCCCTACAGTCACCAAGGGAACAGATCCTTAATGCTCTCTCTAAGATAAAGAACACTGCATCAGTGGGCCCAGACAATATCCCGGGATGCCTTCTAAATAGCATGAAACATGACCTATCAGGGTCTCTGGAATTACTATTTAACTGCAGCCTCCAAACAGGCTCCATACCTCACGAATGGAGAAAGGCAACAGTCATCCCTCTGCACAAATGTGGGCCATCTACAGACCCTGGAAACTACAGACCCATAAGTTTCACTAGTCTTATATGTAAAGCCCTGGAAAGAATTATCACTGAGATGATCAACAGAGATATAGTAAACTTCCAGATATTGGACTCAATCCAGTTTGGTTTTGTAAAAGGCAGATCATGTCTACTCATCCTGGTGGACTTCTTTGAGAATGTTACCAAAGCAATGGATGAGGGTAAAATTGTTCACACTGCCTACCTTGACCTGGCCAAGGCATTTGACACAATACCTTACTCGGGCATTGTTGACAAACTCAAGAGGTTAGGTGCAAACCTGTATGTCACCTAATGGATAGCAAACTAGCTTACAGACAGGACCCAGGAAGTTAGAATTGGGAAGTCCACCTCTACAAAGAGGCCAGTCACAAGTAGAGTCCCTCAGGGATCAGTCCTTGCACTCCTCCTTTTTAGCATTTACTTCTCTGAAGTCAAGGCCAATGTCAGTGATCTCTGGCTGACTAAATTTGCAGATGATTGCAAATTAAGAGCTGTCATACTTAGACATTAATCAAAAAGCACTGTACAACAGTGATAAAACTGAATGAGTCACTTACATCATTTTAGGTAGCTCATTCAAGTACATCAAATACTGTTTGTAAGTAAAAAAAAAAATCCTTTTTATCCAAATCTCCTTTTGTAGCAGATTTTCATTGTTTGAACATCTTTAGTCCTTGATGAGCTCTGAAAAAAGAAAAAAAAAGAACAGTTCTGAGTTCTGTGGCCACTCTCTGGAAATCCAGAAAACTGAAGACAATTTCATGCTCCTCGTTGCTGGCTCCACTTCAGACAAATGTCCAATTTAATTGCAGGTAGATTTGATTAGATAACTTTCCTGGTAAACTTCTCTTTTACTCACCGCAAATGGGTCTGCCTTTGTAGATAGCCAGGTCCTGAATCCACAAGATGCAATATAACATTCTTTAGTTCCCTTGACAGAGTGTGGCTATTTAGCAGCACTCTGTGATATACTCAAACATTTTTTTTGAAGTCTGTTTCACTTTGTAGTTTCGTTTGCTTGGTAGTTCATGTGATTGAATGTTCAAGTATCAGTGAAGAAAGAAGCATCGCTGAATATCTGAAGGAAGACTGTATGTCTGACTGAATGCAAAGCTTTCCCTGCAGTATATAACTATTGCAAAAAGGAGAGGGGGCTTTGGAATTCCTTTGTTCTGTCTCTGCTGTGAATTACTTCAGCTGTTGATGCCTAATTCTTTTTCAGTGGCATACCTTTGAATAGTGCAGCTTGTTTTTCTTTCCCACTTTCTTTCATGCAAGCTGTACCCCAAACATCCAGAAAATCTCTGCAGGAAGAGCATAGCAAATTAATTGGTACAACGCGAGGCTCCCCTAAATGAGGACCAGTTCTCACAGTGAGCTCATAAGTGTATGGATGCTTTAAACCTAAAAGGCACAACCACACAGCTTCCCTAAAACTAACACCACAGCCACTTTTGTAGATTTAAAGAGGCAAAAAATTCAGCACCATGTCCATCTGAAAAATGAATCATAACTGTGCCAGCATGAAATTCTATCAGTGATCACATACTTAGAAGACAGACTCAATAAAGCAAGTTGTTCAAACCCAGTCCCATCAGGCAAAACAAATTATTATGTCCAAGTCCTTCATCATGGTGCATTATGAACACTTGGAAACAGTTATGCACAAACATTACCAAAATAATACTGCTTATGTTGATAGACTAATGTATGGGTATGTAAGTCTTCAAAGCATACAAGATGAATGCCTTTGTCTTGGAATGTAAATTTGAGATAATCGACAGAATTCAGTCTTAAAGTTTGGGCAAGTTTTATTCTGAAACAGTTTAACCTGTTATGAAGTCTAGTAATGTCCAGTAACTTTGCTGAATAATATATATTATATTATAACCTAATACTAATAGACTGGAACACTGGTAATCACTTTAAAAAATGTAGAAACTTCAAAGCCAAATACCAGCCCAGTGTATAATTCATTTCATTGGCATTTGACTACAATGGCTAAATTGTAAGGAGTTGGAATGTGATTAAAATGCTTTTCATCAGAATAATGTATTTTAACTTAAATCGACCACACTTTACCCCAGCCATATAAACTGGCAACATTGGCCAAGTTCAGTGTCATGTAACTTTTCAGAACTGCTCTTAAAATGGTATTATTTCTCTTCTAATTGTATCCCTTTTGTGACTAATATGTGGTTACCACTCCATCCCCATGCTTATCAAATGATTTACAGAATAAAGAAGTGGACTACAGGCAGAATTGCAAGCAAACATTGCCCTCAAGCTGTTAAAGAATACAGCTGAAAGCAACCAGAGATAATGCTCTTCATACCAGATATATTTTCACCTTCCTCGCTTCTCAAAATGTCAGATTTTAAAACTGACCCAGTAAAGCATTCTTAAAAAGACAGAGATCCACAAAGGTGTGCTAATATATCTGATGTTTTCACTGAAAGTTTAGATTAGTACACGAGTTCCTAAAGTGTGTGCTGCAGTGCCCTGGGGAGCCGCGGCTTCTTCACAGGGGTGCCGCATACTAATAAGCTTAGCCGTAAAATAAACTGCGAACTAATAAGCTTAGTTACTAAGCTTATTAGTTTGTGGTTTATTTTGCAGCCGCTTAACAGAAGGTCTGTGTTCAGAATGAAAGTTAAGCTACTGGGTTTGAGGATTACTTAATTTTAGAAACAAGCCATGCTATTTATGGGTAATTAAACATCTTGTAAGCCTTACTTTCCCATAAGTTAACCAACAAAAGTATGTAGACATTATCAGAATGTAACCTTTCAAACTCATGTTAATTTACAGCCTAAAAGATACAAATCAGCTAAATGTTGTTTATAAATGTTCACACTTACTTAACAAGAAGCCAGAAAAGCTATAGCTAGCAATGCACTCCTACTCCCATTCATTTGTCGCTCTACTCTCAGCACAAAAGACAACCCATTTTACAAAAGGTAGAAAACAGCATCAAATGGTTCATATGTCTCAGTCTTCACAAAGAATGTCACTGCACAGCTGTACAAAAAGCCAACGAGCTAACAGTAACTGCTGTAGCCCACTTCCTACATTCACCCTAGTGCAAGAAATCTAGAAAAAAAATAAAATAATGAGTGGCAAAACCCCCAAAATAGGTACACATTTTAAATGTTGGTTTTATAAACTTATAAAGTTGCTAGAATAAAAGGATTTGTATTATCATGCATTTTCTTAAGGGTATGAAACCTAGAACTCAAATTTATGTCATTATTTAGCGACTTCAGTCTTTAGAGATTTGCCAGAAAAAAACACATTTTATGGCTGTAAAGACTATACTAAACATATAAGGCAAAAATCTGGGCAGTTGTGAGGTATGCATAGGATGGTTAACATTTGTTGTTTTTATACATATTAAAAGCTATTTTGACCAATAAACACCAGTCAGCATTATTCACCACTAATATTAGTTTAAAAAAATTCTTAACTCTGAATGTGTTACAGACCTTTCCAGATTGGATCATGGATTCATTGACTTTTTAAATAAAGACTCAAAATGTGGAACGCTCCTCGGTTATGCGCGTGAGCAACAAATCTTGGTCTACCTCAGCAGTCGGGACAAAGGCGCAAAGCCAAACAAGGCACTATGGTCAGAAATTAGGGTTAGTTTTTAAATATTGCACGTATTCACTTAGAAAGAGTTAACAGGCCCTGAGTTTTATTTTAAGAATGAAAGATACGAAATCAGTAACTCAACATCTAGCATAATTTTGTGGTTACAGTCATTAAATATTTGCCATAAAATTAAATATTACGATGAACAGATAAAAATGATGCAAAGTCAGTGATAGTTAATGACTATATTTATTGACCACATGTGATGCAGACATGCCAAAAAAGGCTGATGTCATTTCAGGACTTAGCTTCTATGCGTCGCTCCGTTCATTGCTAGGATAGGTTTCTACTTCTATAAAGCTGATAAAAGGGGTAACCTGGAAAAAAAACGAATGAGAACCATGTGCCTTTGTGTGGCACTGTCATTTTTCTTCCTTTACAATTAGACGTAGTTGTTCCTCACGTTGGGCTTTTCCAAACTACCTTTTGGAGAAATTTTCATTAGTTAAATGCCTAAAATGACAGCAGTGGCGGCTTCTGACAAATGCACTACCTATAAACAATTAAATGAAATCTGCTGTCTGCTGTTAAATAATACATTTCAGATCAGGAGCTTCTTCTACTCTCTTAGAAACTAGAGCAATGTTAATCTACACAGATCTCCTTTCAGTCTGACTATGGCAGGTATTCTATTTTCAAAAACACACCCACAACATGGAACAACTATCAAAATGAGATCAAAAGCACACTGCTTCCCTTTACAAATGTAGAAAATCTCTGAGAAAAAGCACCTGATATAGGTTATTAAGTGTTCCTCCACTGGTAAACCAGGAAGCGGCAAAAGCTTACCATTATTACAAGATGGTTACGGGTCCATATTAGATCACTGAACGCTTAAAAAGCGAACGGTGATTAATCAACCCTATGTAATTGAAAGCTTACAATTTTGAACTGTCAGAACAGTGAAAAATCGCTGTTCCAACAACAGCAAAAAAAAATAAAACACTTTAAACATTACATTAAGTGGGGGGTTTTGCCCCAACACCTACCGATGTGGGGGGGCTGCATCCCCCACACTCCCCTACTTAAATATACCAACTCTGAGACTGTACTACAGTGCCGAAAACGGCAAAGTAACAAAGCAGCCAAGCGAATTCTTTTCCAGGGAAAAAATTTGCTTAAAAGCCACTTCGATCTTTTGCCGTTTCCGTCTTTTGAGTTCGACCAAGACGCATTCGAAAGAATGCGTCTTCGGTGTTCTAATAGGAAACCGATGGTTACTAGTAACTAATAGTAATGTCAGCTATTTGTTTCTCTACCCCACAGATCCCCAGTGAAAGGCAGGTTGACATTTGATTTTCCACAAACAGGAAGAAAACTTGCTTCCTCAGACCACAAGTATGCGAGTTATCTGTGAGACCAACTTGCTCTTGGAGATTAATATAGGAACACAGAACAGAAATGTCTATCAGAAATATTTTTTTTTCCACAAGGACATCCTGTCTAGGAATATGTAATTTGAGCCTATATCGGATATGTGTGAA